>NC_053028.1:599885863-600001053 GCF_003073215.2 Triticum urartu
GATCCTAAGCTTGGGGATGCCCCGGATGGCATCCCCTCTTTCGTCTTCGTTCATCGGTAACTTTACTTGGAGCTATATTTTTATTCACCACATGATATGTGTTTTGCTTGGAGCGTCATTTCATCTTATTTTGTTTTGCTTGCTGTTTGAATAAAATACCAAGATCTGAACTTCTTAAATGTTAGAGAGTCTTCACATAGTTGCATAATCATTCGAATACTCATTGATCTTCACTTATATCTTTTGGAGTAGTTTGTCATTTGCTCTAGTGCTTCACTTATATCTTTTTAGAGCACGGTGGTGGTTTTATTTTATAGAAGTTGTTGAACTCTCATGCTTCACTTATATTATTTTGAGAGTATCTAAACAGCATGGTAATTTGCTTAGGTTATGAATTTAGTCCTAATATGATGGGCATCCAAGATGGGTATAATAAAAACTTTCATATAGAGTGCATTGAATACTATGAGAAGTTTGATACTTGATGATTGTTTTGAGATATGAAGATGGTGATATTAGAGTCATGCTAGTTGAGTATTTGTGAATTTGGGAGATAATTGTGTTGAAGTTTGTGATTCCTGTAGCATGCACGTATGGTGAACCGTTATGTGATGAAGTCGGAGCATGGTTTATTTATTGATTGTCTTCCTTATGAGTGGCGGTCGGGGACGAGCGATGGTCTTTTCCTACCAATCTATCCCCTAGGAGCATGCACGTAGTACTTTGTTTCGATAACTAATAGATTTTTGCAATAAGTATGTGAGTTCTTTATGACTAATGTTGAGTCCATGGATTATACGCACTCTCACCCTTCCACCATTGCTAGCCTCTCTAATACCGCGCACCTTTCGCCGGTACCATAAACCCACCATTAACTTCCTCAAAACAACCACCATACTTACCTATTATGGCATTTCCATAGCCATTCCGAGATATATTGCCATGCAACTTTCCACCGTTCCTTTATTATGACACACTCCATCGTTGTCATATTGCTTTGCATGATCATGTAGTTTACATCGTATTTGTGGCAAAGCCACCGTTCATAATTCTTTCATACATGTCACTCATGAGTCATCGCACATCCTGGTACACCGCCAGAGGAATTCATATAGAGTCATATTTTGTTATAAGTATCGAGTTGTAATTCTTGAGTTGTAAGTAAATAAATGTGTGATGATCATCATTATTAGAGCATTGTCCCATGTGAGGAAAGGATGATGGAGACTATGATTCCCCCACAAGTCGTGATGAGACTCTGGACGAAAAATAAAATAAAGAGAAAAAAGAGGCCATAAAAAAGGAGAAGCCCCCCCCCCCAAAAAACAAAAAAAACAAAAAAAATGAGAGAAAAAGAGAGAAGGGGCAATGCTACTATCCTTTTACCACACTTGTGCTTCAAAGTAGCACCATGATCTTCATGATAGAGAGTCTCCTATGTTGTCACTTTCATATACTAGTGGGAATCTTTCATTATAGAACTTGGCTTGTATATTCCAATGATGGGCTTCCTCAAAATGCCCTAGGTCTTCGTGAGCTAGCGAGTTGGATGCACACCCACTTAGTCTCTTTTTGAGCTTTCATACACTTATAGCTCTAGTGCATCCGTTGCATGGCAATCCCTACTCACTCACATTGATATCTATTGATGGGCATCTCAATAGCCCGTTGATACACCTAGTTGATGTGAGACTATCTTCTCCTTTTTGTCTTCTCCACAACCACCATTCTATTCCACCCATAGTGCTATGTCCATGGCTCACACTCATGTATTGCGTGAAGATTGAAAAAGTTTGAGAACATAAAAAGTATGAAACAATTGCTTGGCTTGTCATCGGGGTTGTGCATGATTTAAATATTTTGTGTGATGAAGATAGAGCATAGCCAGACTATATGATTTTGTAGGGATAGCTTTTTTGGCCATGTTATTTTGAGAAGATATGATTACTTTTTTAGTATGCTTGAAGTATTATTATTTTTATGTCAATATTAAACTTTTGTCTTGAATCTTATGGATCTGAATATTCATGCCACAATAAAGAGAATTATATGGATAAATATGTTAGGTAGCATTCCACATCAAAAATTCTGTTTTTATCATTTACCTACTCGAGGACGAGCACGAATTAAACTTGGGGGATGCTTGATACGTCTCCAACGTATCTATAATGTTTGATTGTTCCATGCTATTATATTATCCATCTAGGATGTTTTATATGCATTTATATGCTATTTTATATGATTTTTTGGGACTAACCTATTAACCTAGAGCCCAGTGCCAGTTTCTGTTTTTTCCTTGTTTTTGAGTATCACAGAAAAGAAAAACCAAACGGAGTCCAATTGACCTGAAACTTCACGGAACTTACTTTTGGACCAAAAGAAGGCCATGGAGTAAAACAGTTGGGCCACAAGAGTCCCGGGCTGCCCACGAGGGTGGCGGGCGCACCCACCCCCCCGGGCGCGCCTCCCTACCTCGTGGATAGCCCGGAGATCCCCCTGACTTGTTCTCGACGCCAAAACCTCTTATATATATAAACTTCCAGAAAGGAACCTAGATCAGGAGTTCCGCCACCAGAAGCCTTCGTAGCCACCGAAAACCAATCTAGACTCGTTCCGGCACCCTGCCAGAGAGGGGTGATCCCTCTCCGGTGGCCATCTTCATCATCCCGGCGCTCTCCATGACGAGGAGGGAGTAGTTCACCCTCGAGGATGAGGGTATGTACCAGTAGCTATGTGTTTGATCTCTCCCTCTCGTGTTCTTGATTCGAAACGATCTTGATGTATCGCGAGCTTTGCTATTATAGTTGGATCTTATGATGTTTCTCCCCCTCTACTCTCTTGTAATGGATTGATTTCCCCTTTGAAGTTATCTTATCGGATTGAGTCTTTAAGGATTTGAGAACACTTGATGTATGTCTTGCATGTGCTTATCTGTGGTGACAATGGGATATTCACGTGATCCACTTGATGTATGTTTTGGTGATCAACTTGCGAGTTCCGTGACCTCGTGAACTTATGCATAGGGGTTGGCACACGTTTTCATCTTGACTCTCCGGTAGAAACTTTGGGGCACTCTTTGAAGTTCTTTGTGTCGGTTGAATAGATGAATCCGAGATTGTGTGATGCATATCGTATAATCATACCCACGGATACTTGAGGTGACATTGGAGTATCTAGGTGACATTAGGGTTTTGGTTGATTTGTGTCTTAAGGTGTTATTCTAGTACGAACTCTATGATAGATTGAATGGAAAGAATAGCTTCGTGTTATTTTACTATGGACTCTTGAATAGATCGATCAGAAAGGATAACTTTGAGGTGGTTTCATACCCTACCATAATCTCTTCGTTTGTTCTCCACTATTAGTGACTTTGGAGTGACTCTTTGTTGCATGTTGAGGGATAGTTATATGATCCAATTATGTTATTATTATTGAGAGGACTTGCACTAGTGAAAGTATGAACCCTAGGCCTTGTTTCCTAGCATTGCAATACCGTTTACACTCACTTTTATCATTAGTTACCTTGCTGTTTTTATATTTTCAGATTACAAAAACCTATATCTACCATCCATATTGCACTTGTATCACCATCTCTTCACCGAACTAGTGCACCTATACAATTTACCATTGTATTGGGTGTGTTGGGGACACAAGAGACTCTTTGTTATTTGGTTAGGGGTTGTATGAGAGAGACCATCTTCATCCTACGCCTCCCACGGATTGATAAACCTTAGGTCATCCACTTCAGGGAAATTTTCTACTGTCCTACAAACCTCTGCACTTGGAGGCCCAACGACGTCTACAAGAAGAAGGTTGTGTAGTAGACATCAACCAAATCTAATGTCACTGATACGTCTCCAACGTATCTATAATTTTGATTGTTCCATGCTGTTATATTATCATTCTTGGATGTTTTACCATCATTTTGTAGCAACTTTATATCATTTTTGGGACTAACCTATTGACATAGTGCCCACTGTCAGTTGCTATTTTTTGCTTGTTTTTTTACTTCACAGAAAATCAATACCAAACGAAGTCCAAACACAACAAAACTTTTTGGAGATTTTTTCCAGACCAGAAGACACCTAGTGGGCCAAAGAAGTACCAGAGGGGAGGCCCGAGGTGGGCACAAACCACCAGGGCGTGCCAGGAGGCCCAGGCGCGCCCAGGGGGTTGTGCCCCCTCAGTGACCTCCCGCACCGCCTCTTTGCCCTATAAATTCCCAAATATTCCAGAAACCCTAGGGGAGTCGATGAAACACAATTCCAGCCGCCGCAAGTTCCAGAACCATGAGATCCAATCTAAACACCATCACGGAGGGGTTCATCATCCTCATTGGTGCCTCTCCAATGTTGCGTGAGTAGTTCACCATAGACCTATGGGTCTGTAGGCAGTAGCTAGATGGCTTTCTCTCTCCCTCTCTCTCTCTCTCTTGATTCTCAATACAATGGTCTCTTGGAGTTCTATTTGATGTAACTCTTTTTAGGGTGTGTTTGTTGGGATCCGATGAACTTTGAGTTTATGATCAGATCTATATCGATGAATATTATTTCAGTCTTCTTTCATCTCTTATATGCATGATCATTTATAGCCTTGTATTTCTTCTTCGAATATTTGGTTTAGTTAGGCCAACTAGATCAATTTTTCTTGCCATGGGAAAAGGTGCTTTGTGATGGGTTCGATAGTGCGGTGTTCTTTCCCAGTGACAGAAGGGGCATCAAGGCTCGCATGTATCGTTGCTATTAAGGATAACAAGATGGGGGCTATTCCTACATGAATAGATCTCGCCTACTCCATTTCTCCATGAACTTAATGCACTAGATGCATGCTGGATAGCAGTCGATGTGTGGAGTAATAGTAGTAGATGCAGGCATGAGTCAGTCTACTAATATTGGATGTGATGCCTATATATTGATCATTGCCTTGGATATCGTCATAATTATTCAATCTTTTATCAATTTCCCAATAGTAATTTGTTTACCCACCTTGTGCTATTTCTTGAGAGAAGCCACTAGTGAAACGCCTCCCGGTCTATTCTTTATCACATTTGCTTTCCAATCTATTATTTTCCACTTTTATTTTCAGATCTATTATTCCAAAAAAACCAAAAATACCTTGCTGCACTTTTTATTTGCATCTTTTTTCGCGTTTTATCAAGATCTACTTACCCAATCTACCACAATTTTTATCCCGTCAACTTTGACAATTATTGGTGCCATTACCCGAAGATGGATTGACAACCCCTCATACGCGTCAGGTTGCAAGTATTTGTTCTTTGTGTGCAGGTACCGTTTACAAAGTTTTGCTTGGTTCTCCTACTGGATTGATAGCTTGGTTTCACAACTGAGGGAAATACCTATTGTAGTTGTACTGCATCATCCCTTCCTCTTTGGGGAAATACCAACATAGTTTCAAGCAACATCAAAAGGAATGTCTGGCACCGTTGCTGGGGAGACATCATCAACATATATCAGGTTCCTAATCAAAATCTCATCTCCTTTCAATTTAAATCATTTGTCATTTGCCTCTCGTTTTCATCTCCCCCACTTCACAAAAAATTGCCGTTTTATTCGCCCTCTTTTTCATTCATCGTTTTCTCATTAGATCTATCTTTTTGTTGCTTGAACTTGTCATCATGAGTGATTTCAGTATGGCAAAAACGGATGATGTCCTAACACCTAAAATTGGACGATCTGGCAATCTGGATGCTAGAACTTTTGTTTTCGGGGGCAAGAGAATGTTATGGGAAAAGAACATATTCAAGAATTTTTCAATTGTGTTGGAAATTCGACTCTTGATGATGCTCCTATACTTAAAAGAACTAAATCTTATGTGGAAGTTATTTTAGCACCAGTTCTGAAACTTGAAAATAGATTTATCTGTACCCATCCTACTTTGCAAAGATTATTTTATGAGCTACCCATTATAAAGGATCCTAAGCTAAAAAATTAGCTACCGTTGTTCTTATGAATGAATTTGACTACATAATACGGGAAGCTAGGGAAATTTTTGATTTTTATGGCATGAGCCATGAAAAATGGTGATAAATGAGATCCTTTACAATAGTGATTATATGTTGAGACATTTGCTTGGAAATAACCACATTTTTTATGAGAACTTTTAAAAGGAAATCCCCGTTTTAGATATAATCCAACATGTTTTCAATGATGTTAATCAACATTATTCTTGGATTTTGGCCGGAAATCAAAGGGGATATGTAGGTGGGAAACTTGATAATGCTATTTTTTTATAGATAATGTGTTTCAAATTATTTTTGCAAAACCTCTTGACAAGAACATGTAACATCCCAAATTTTCAATTTGGATTGTTATACACTAGACCATCATTGCATATCATATTTTGTTGCTTTTGGTTGATCCTAGAAAGTCTACGCAACTCAAGGACCCTCGGAGAGAGTTGGGGATTTCGTTATTTTCATATTTGAGTTTTCTCAAATTTTGAAAAATAGGATCGTTTAATTTTATTTATTTTATCTTCAATTATTTCTATTATCAAATATGAGAGAGGGAATAAAATGACTTTCCCCAAAAATAAAGAAATATTGAGGATTTAATAAAAAATCAAATAAGATTTTATTTTGGTTTTATTTGCTATTTATTTGAATTTAGGAAAAAATGCATGTTTTCAAAAATTGCATTTAGAGCCAAAAAAATGTTCATCCTGTTCTAAATATTTTATTTAGACGAAGAAAATTTGTTTTGGCATTTTTAGGATTTTATTTATTTTTCTAGAATTTTTTTAGTCGCAGCGAAACTGTTTAAAAAAAAGAGAGAGACCCCGCGCCCGACTGGGCCAAGGGCCCAGCGAGCCGCCGCCGCCCGAGTCCGGGGAGGACTCCTTCTCCCGAGGCCGACCCCTCCCTCAAGTCGCCTCCCCTGCCCCCTTTATAAGCGCCCCCGCCCCCCTGCAGCCCACACCGCCGCCGCCGCCGCACGCCCCTAGCGCCGCCACCGCACGCAGCCGCGTCGCATGCCGCCGCCGCCGCGCCGCCTGCTGCCGTCCCGTGCCGCTTGCCGCTGCCGCCCCGCCGCCTGGAGCCGCCACCCCGCTGCCTCGCCCCACCCGCCGCCCTGCCGGAGTCTCACCGGAGCGCCGCCGCTGAGGTAGCCGCCGGCCGGTTTTTGAGAAAAAGCCGTTTCGGTTTCTTTGAAAAACCCTACTATTTGTTTTTGTATAAATAGATCGGTTTTTCTCCGGTTTATTTATTTAGTGAGCATTCAATCGTCCGTTCGTTTTAACGAACGCGGTTTTCGTTTAGTTCCAGTTAACGAACGTTCGTTCGTTAACCTGTTCGTCGTTTTTCTTTTTCTCGGATTAAATCCGCGATTTTTTCTGATCGCGATTTCTCATCCGATGTTCGTTTTAGTTTAACTTTTCGCTCGTTTGTCGAAATCAGGCGATTCAAGCGCCTGGAGTTTCGTTTCAAAACCCTCTTTCCGTTTAACCAACTGAAAGCACAAGTGCTCCCTAGGTGGTTTTGATAATTGATGACAACATATCTCTTGTTGGACTAACATTTCGATCTAGCATGTTTCAGATAAGTTCAACAATGGAGTGGCATGGACTTAAGGTTGTGGGAACTCCTTCAAGATGCTAAGGACAAAGGATTGGCTAAAGCTTCAAGCTCAAGACTCCTCATTTTACATTTTAGTGATCCAAGATCACATTGAGTCTTTAGGAAAAGCCAATACTATCAAGGAGGGATGAGGTGTTGCTTAATGAGCCTCTTGCTTCATGTGCTTAGTGATATGCTCCAAAACTCTCAGCTACTTTCCCACTTCCACATATGACCTAAACCCAAAGCCAAACTCGGTCATACCGATTCTTCCTATCCGGCGCCACCGAGTTTCACTTGTCATAAGCCACTGCCAAACCCTAGCATTTCGGTTCTACCGATAGGGATCTCGGTCTCACCGAGATGGGGTTGCAAACTCTCTGTTTCCCTTTCGTAACTTTTCGGTCTCACCGAAAGAGCGAATCGGTCCCACCGAGATTGCAATGTAAATTCAGTGTTTCCCCTTTGTAACTTTCGGTCTCACCGAAAGAGCAAATCGGTCCCACCGAGTTTGCCTGACCAACTCTCTGGTTAGCTAATTACCAAATTCGGTCTCACTGAGTTTGTGTAATCGGTCTCACCGAGATTACGTTATGCCCAAACCCTAACCATATCGGTTCCACCGAGTTGCATGTCAGTCCCACCGAAAATCTCTAACGGTCACTAGGTTTACATTTTCGGTCCGACCGAGTTTGTTGATTCGGTCCCACCGAGATTGGAAAACTGTGTGTAACGGTTGGATTTTGTGTGGAGGCTATATATACCCCTCCACCTCCTCTTCATTCGGGTGAGAGCCAGTGGAGAGAGCCATCAGAACACATACACCATTCCAACTCATATGTTCTGAGAGAGAACCACCTACTCATGTGTTGAGACCAAGACATTCCATTCCTACCATATGAATCTTGATCTCTAGCCTCTCCAAGTTGCTTTCCACTCAAATCTTCTTTCTACCAAATCCAATCCTATGAGAGAGAGTTGAGTGTTGGGGAGACTATCATTTGAAGCACAAGAGCAAGGAGTTCATTACCTACACACCATTTGTTACTTCTTGGAGAGTGGTGTCTCCTAGATTGGCTAGGTGTCACTTGGGAGCCTCTGACAAGATTGTGGAGTTGAACCAAGAAGTTTGTAAGGGCAAGGAGATCGCCTACTTCGTGAAGATCTACCGCTAGTGAGGCAAGTCCTTCGTGGGCGATGGCCATGGTGGGATAGACAAGGTTGCTTCTTCGTGGACCCTTTGTGGGTGGTTGCTTCTTCGTGGACCCTTCGTGGGTGGAGTCCTGTGTGGACTCGCGCAACCTTTACCCTTGGGTGGAGCCCTGTGTGGACTCTCGCAACCATTACTCTTTGTGGGTTGAAGTCTCCATCAACGTGGATGTAGGATAGCACCACCTATCCGAACCACGAGAAAAACATCCATGTCTCCAATTGCGTTTGATCTCTCCAAACCCTTCCCTTTACATTCTTGCAAGTTGCATGCCTTACATTCCGCTGCTCATATTCCCTTTGCATACTTGCTTGATATGTATTGTGTGCGTTGAAATTGTCCCTAAACTTCACTTAAACCGAAAAAGCTTAAAAACTGCAACTTTAGCATTAAGTGTCTAATCACCCCACTCTAGACACATCTACTTCTAGATCCTACACCAACTCAAACAAGTTTTTGCCACAGTAACTATTGCCCTAGTTTCAGATTAGTAAACGAAGCTTATTTCTTTTGCCGTTTGTCTTTCGTTGCTTCGTTCGATTTGGTTCTTTTTGCCAACCGGAGTTCTTAAGTTGAACTTTCTGGTTAGATCTCTTATTCGAGTTTTACCTGTGCATTAGATGAGTAATTATTGTATGCTTGTTTGTTTGCGATAGAGTACCCGGAGTGCGCCGCTTGCTACTTCGAATCGCTAGGTTTTGCGGATCATCAGCAAGGCAAGTAACACTTTGATCATACCTCCAACTACCCAGTTTTTATTGCATTAGACCAATCCTCACACATTGCATGATTAGGATCTAATTAAATTGTGGGTTTGGGAAGTAGTTGAGGTAGAACCTATTACCTGTTTATCATCAAACCTTTGGGAGTTACTTCTACGTTGCTTATTATGCTATGCTATGCTAGTAGACGTGGATTGGGTGAGTGTATCCATGACAGATGTGAGATTGTTAAATTTATGGTTTATCTAAGGTGGCAACTTAAATACACATCTGGGTGGATTGAGGCACCTGGGTATTCCAGCGATACACATCTGGGCACCCAGGCTCAAAGGGATCATGAGATTATTCATGCTAGAAACTTCCGTGTGCAGCCACAAGCTACTATGGGCTCTAGCATAGTTGACTAAGTCATGCGAACTCTTACAGTGGTAGACTAGCAGATGTAGGGGATGTAGGTGGTACGGTCTACCCATCGTAAGGTGCTAGCGCTTTTGAAAAGACTATCTCTCGGTCATCCGTTTCTCAACACCATGTAGTGCGAGAATTCCAACGGAGGAGATCGAGTCTTGTGGGGAAAAGTGCGCAAACCTCTGCAGAGTGTATAAACTAATCATGATAGCCGTGTCCCCGTTATGGACATCTTAAGTATCTAGTACCTGGATTATCATGTGAATCTCATCATGTTACTCTAAAAAATTTTGTTGGGTTTGGTTTAATGATGATGCTTAATTGGATTGAGAATGCTGTCAACCATTCTCAATGTTTAACAACTACCATGATAGTTAAATAAAATTTATTCCTTTGCAGTAGGGAAAAATTGGCTTACGCAAAACTGTAACCATAGAGCTTTCCACCAGCCAAATATGCATATAGAATAGCCTTATTCTTTTATCATTCTCTATGTGTTACATTGCCCAGCATAATTCCATGTGCTGACCGTTTCAGGCTTGCAACGTTAATGTTGCAGACTTTTCAGACGACGGATTAAGGTGGCCTTTAGGTCGTGGTTCTGATACTCAAGTTGATGTCGTTGGAGTTGATGGACTCCACCTTTAAACTTCCCCAAGGCCTTCCCCGCTGTTATCGTTATTAGATGGCCTTAAGCCATATTATTGTAATAAGTTCTCTTTTGAGACACTCGATGTAATAAGTGTGTGATTGCTACTCTGTTATGAATCCTTCAAGTACTGTGTGGTTGTCAGCATTACTGATCCAGGGATGACACCTGAGCACAGAGATTGGACCGTTTGAGGTCTGGTCGCTACAAGATGGTATCAGAGCACACGCTGACTGTAGGACACGACCACTAAGCAAAAGCCCTAGATCACTACTCACTCTTCTCATTCTGACTTCTCATCTTTTCTACTCTTTTAGGATGGCAGATGCAAGGAACAAGTTCACACAACCGGATGAAGATACATCCTTTGGGCGTCACTTGAAGGAAGTCACTAGATACCTCAACATAGGAGTACCAAGCTTCACAGGAACCCACAACGCCACTCTACCCGAAGAAGAGCGCTGGATGATTCAAGTTCAAGTTCCAGGAAGGACGTTCATGCCAGTCACTGAGCCCATAGAGTTTTCCTTTGATGCACCAACCTGGAGTCTAGGAAAGAGCATGGCAGCTCACATCACCATGGGACGCATTGGAGAAGTTTACCGCAATGATCTCAAGGATACTATCTACCAGATTTGTGGGCGCCGAGATGAGCACTGGGAGATGATCAGCACCAGGAAGGATAGATCAATTGCAGCTTTTATCCAGGAGTTAAACCAACACATTCGACGTCAGGAGAACCAGATGTGCGCCGACATGATAGATCTGAAGAAGGCAAGAACAAGAATCAAGGAACTGGAGGAAGAAATCAAGGCTACACGTGAAGATTATGAAGAGGAAATCGAAGTATTAGTGGATAAGAATGATGATCTGATCAAGAAAATTGGAATATTCATGGGAGGCCCTACACCAGTAGAAGAAGACGAAGAACCCAAGGAAATTCGCCCGGAAGACTACATCATCATCGACGACACCGACTCGGACCCAGATGATAGTGACGATGATTATGTGGATGAAGCTAGAGCAGATATCATGGAGTCTGCAACCGAAGAATATTTCTAGTAGACCACCCCAACAGTAGTAGTAGTCCACCATGTAAATATAGTAGTCCGAGCACTTTTGCGATAGTTAGATCGATTATATGCCCTTGTTTGATTGATTGAATGAAGTGAATTGTTTGCTTTTGCCTCATGTGCATATGGGTAGTGTTTTATCTTTAGAACCACTCTATTCTTAAATCTCATCTTTTCTAAACCCTTAGATGCCTCCGAGACGTGACCCCGGATTTACCTTCCCACCGGAGCTCACCCAGTTGATCCAGCAGCAGAATACATTGCCGGAGTTGCTAGTCCAGAATCAGAATCAGGGGAACAACAACAACAACAACCCACCACCACCACCACATGTTGATCACTTAGCCCGTTTTCTTAGGCTGATTCCGCCGGTGTTTTCCAGTAGCACCGAGCCGATAGTAGCAGATGATTGGCTCCACAAGACAGCTAGAGAATTGACCACGACAGGATGCACAGATGCGGAAAAGGTGAAGTTTGCCGCACATCAGTTGGAAGGACCCGCAACATCATGGTGGGAGAATTTCACAGCCACTTTCCCTGTCGACACTGTCACGTGGGACCAGTTTCAGCAGGCTTTTCGTACTGCCCCATGTTTCATCAGGAGCAATGGCCATGAAGAAGCGAGAGTTTTGCAACTTGCACCAAGGAGGACGGACAGTTGGCCAGTATGTGGAGGACTTTAGTAAGCTAGCACGTTATGCCCCAGATGACATTGCTACGGATGCAGCTAAGCAGGAGAAGTTTCTGGAAGGATTGAATGATGAGTTGAGCATGCAGTTGATGGTAGCAACCTTCAACAACTACCAGGAGTTGGTAGATTGTGCTCTCATGATTGAAGGGAAGCAACATCAGATTGAGAACCGTAAGAGGAAGTATGGACAAGGGAAGCACAATTCAGGAGCCCAGCAAAAGCCACGTTTTACCCCTAGACCGGGAGGACATTTTCAGCATACCCATGGAGGAGGAAGCTCACACAATCACAATGGCACCAAGAATGGTAATGGGAATGGAGGTAGCAACGGCCAGAACCGCACCAACCCATCGACCCCAGCCAAGAGAGACCTGAGCCAAGTCACTTGCTTTAAGTGCCAGAAGACCGGACAATATGCCAATGAATGTCCTGAATCCCAGAATGGAAATGGCAATGGAAGCTCTAGCAAGAAGCCGAACCCTTTCAACAGGGGACAGGTGAACCACGTTAATGTGGAGGTGGTGGAAGAGCATCCGGATGCCGTAATCGGTAAGTTTTTGGTTAAGTCATTTACTACACTCATTCTTTTTGATACTGGTGCATCGCATTCATACATATCAAGGGGATTTGGGGATAAGTATAAACTACCAACCCAAGCCCTTAGATCACCCATGTTAGTAACCTCGCCTGGAGCAGAGTATATGGCCAGTCTATGGTGTGATCGGTTACCATTAAGGATTGGTAACTATGTATTTCCCTTGGACCTAATAGTATTAGAATCCCAAGGATTGGATGTTATATTAGGCATGGATTGGTTATCAAAGTATGAAGGGAATATTGAATGTGCCAGTAAGTCAATTTTGCTTACAATGCCAGAAGGGAGAAGGATCAAGTATGTATCCCGGCATGTGCCGAAAAGGACTCAAGTAAATTGTTTAACAGGAGTTGTGCAGGAGGAAGTACCAGTGGTGAAAGATTTCCCTGATGTATTTCCGGAGGAGTTGCCAGGCATGCCACCAGATAGAGATATTGAGTTTTTGATTGAACTTTTGCCAGGCACAGGGCCAATATCTAAGAGACCATATAGGATGCCCGCAAAGGATTTGGTGGAGATTAAGAAGCAGATTAAGGAGTTACTGGATAAAGGATATATTTGCCCAAGTTCTTCACCTTGGGGATCGCCAGTACTTCTAGTGGAGAAGAAGGATGGATCGTTAAGGATGGTTGTTGATTATCGAGGATTGAATGAAGTAACCATCAAGAACAAGTACCCACTACCGATGATCAATGATCTGTTTGATCGATTGCAAGGAGCTAAGGTATTTTCCAAGATCGATTTGCGATCAGGATACCACCAGTTGAAGATTCGAGAACATGATATACCTAAGACGGCTTTTACCACCAGGTATGGGCTGTACGAGTATACCGTTATGTCATTTGGTCTGACTAACGCACCTGCATATTTTATGAACATGATGAACAAGGTGTTTATGGAGTTTATGGATAAGTTCATTGTAGTGTTCATCGATGATATCCCGGTATACTCGAAGAACGAAGAGGAGCATAAGGAGCATTTGCGTTTGGTTCTTGGAAAGCTCAGAGAACATCAATTATATGCCAAGTTTAGCAAATGTGAGTTTTGGTTGAAGGAAGTTGGATTTCTCGGACACGTTATATCCGGAGAAGGTATAGCAGTAGATCCCACTAAGGTTGATACCGTGACGAATTGGGAAGCACCAACAACAGTTGGAGAGATCCGGAGTTTTCTTGGACTCGCGGGATACTACCGGAGATTTATTGAGAATTTCTCAAAGATTGCGAAGCCTATGACGGAGTTGTTGAAAAAGGATACCAAGTTCATATGGACTGAGGAATGTGAGGCTAGTTTCCAGGAGTTGAAGAAACGTTTGGTTACCTCACCAGTGTTGATTTTGCCAGATCAGACCAAGGATTATGAGGTGTATTGCGATGCTTCACGTCGAGGACTTGGAGCAGTGCTTATGCTGGAAGGAAGAGTTGTTTCATATGCCTCACGACAGCTTAAGCCTCATGAGTTAAATTATGCTATGCATGATTTGGAGTTAGCAGCCTAGTGCATGCATTGAAAACCCGGAGACACTTTCTCATTGGAAACCATTGTGAGGTGTACACGGATCACAAAAGTTTGAAGTATATTTTCACGCAGAAGGAGTTAAATCTCAGGCAAAGGAGATGGTTGGAACTCATCAAGGATTATGATATGAGATTGCATTATCACCCTGGAAAGGTTAACGTAGTAGCTGACGCATTGAGTCGTAAAAGCCATGTCAACACACTAACGACGGGAGATTTACCAAGGGAGTTAGCCGAAAATCTCCGAGAGCTATGTTTGGAAATAGTACCAAGAGGCTATGTAGCAGTATTGGAGATTCAGTCTACTTTGATGGATAAGATTAGGGAAGCCCAGAAGACTGACAAGGAGATTGCCTCTATAAAGGAGAAAATGAGCAAAGGAAAAGCTAAGGGATTTCGTGAGGATGAGCACAATACCTTATGGTTTGAAGACCGTGTTTATGTGCCTAATGATTTGGAGATTAGGAAGTTAATTCTGCAACAGGCCCATGACTCACCCTATTCGATTCACCCAGGAAATACCAAAATGTATTTGGATTTGAAGGATATTTTCTGGTGGACCGAGAAGGATATTGCAAAGTATGTAGCAGTTTGTGATGTATGTCAGAGAGTAAAGGCAGAGCACCAGAAGCCAGCTGGATTGCTACAGCCATTGCCGATACCCGAATGGAAGTGGGATAAGTTAGGCATGGATTTTATTACAGGTTTACCCAGAACTCGTTCAGGCTATGACTCGATATGGGTTGTAGTCGATTGTTTGACAAAGGTAGCTCATTTCATTCCAGTGAAGACTACCTATACTAGTGCAAAGTTGGCAAAGATATACATGACCAGAATCGTATGTCTGCATGGAGTTCCAAGGAGCATTGTATCATATAGAGGAACCCAATTTACCTCAAAGTTCTGGAATCAGTTGCATGAAACTTTAGGTACCAGACTGGAGTTTAGTACAGCTTTCCATCCGCAGACAGATGGACACACCGAGAGAGTCAACCAGATTTTGGAGGATATGCTGAGAGCTTGTGCGCTAGATTATGGATCTAGTTGGGACGAGAATTTGCCATACGCAGAGTTCTCTTACAACAACAGTTATCAATCCAGTTTGAAGATGGCCCCTTTCGAAGCATTGTACGGAAGGAGGTGCAGGACCCCATTGTCGTGGGATGAAGTTGGAGACCGCCAGTTGTTTGGACCGGATCTTATTAAGGAGTCTGAACAGAAAGTGAAATTGATTCGCGATAGGCTCAAGGTAGCTCAATCCAGGCAGAAGAGCTACGCAGATTCTAAATGCAAGGATACAGTTTATGAAGTCGGAGACCGAGTTTATCTTCGAGTATCTCCACTTAGAGGAGTTAAGCGCTTTGGAGTTAAGGGAAAATTAGCGCCACGTTTTGTAGGACCATACAAAGTTTTGGAGCGTATGGGAGAAGTTGCTTACAAGTTGGAGTTGCCTGAAGGATTGTCAGGAGTTCACGACGTGTTCCACATTTCCCAGTTGAAGAAGTGCCATGCAGAGATGGCCGATATACTGCTGAGAGACACAGTGCCGCTGGAAGCAATTTAGTTGGACAGTGATTTGACCTATGAGGAGAAACCAGTTAAGATTCTAGAGTATGCCAATCGAGTCACCCGCAGCAAGGTTATCAAGTTTTGCAAAGTTCAGTGGAGCCATCACACGGAGGATGAAGCCACCTGGGAGCAAGAGGAAGAATTGCTGAAGGACCACCCTCACCTATTTTCTAGCCAACCCGAATCTCGAGGGTGAGATTCATCTGAAGGGGGGTAGGTTTGTAACATCCCAAATTTTCAATTTGGAATGTTATACACTAGACCATCATTGCATATCATATTTCATTGCTTTTGGTTGATCCTAGAAATTCTACGCAACTCAAGGACCCTCGGAGAGACTTAGGGATTTCGTTATTTTCATATTTGAGTTTTCTCAAATTTTGAAAAATAGGATCGTTTGATTTTATTTATTTTATCTTCAATTATTTCTATTATCAAATATGAGAGAGGGAATAAAATAACTTTCCCAAAAAATAAAGAAATATTGAGGATTTAATAAAAAAATCAAATAAGATTTTATTTTGGTTTTATTTGCTATTTATTTGAATTTAGGAAAAATTGCACGTTTTCAAAAATTGCATTTAGAGCCAAAAAGTGTTCATCATGTTCTAAATATTTTATTTAGACGGAGAAAATTTGTTTTGGCATTTTTAGGATTTTATTTATTTTTCTAGAATTTTTTTAGTCGCAGCGAAACTGTTTAAAAAAAGAGAGAGACCCCGCGCCCGACTGGGCCAAGGGCCCAGCCAGCCGCCGCCGCCTCCCGCCGGGTCGGGACAGAGTCCCGACCAGCGCCGCCGCCGCCCGAGTCCGGGGAGGACTCCGCCTCCCGAGGCCGACCCCTCCCCCAAGTCGCCTCCCCCGCCCCCTTTATAAGTGCCGCCACCCCCCTGCAGCCCACACCACCGCCGCCGCCGCACGCCCCCAGCGCCGCCACCGCAAACAGCCGCGCCGCCTACCGCCGCCGCCGTGCCGCCTGCCGCCGCCCTGCGCTGTTTGCCACCACCGCCCGGAGCCACCGCCCCGCCGCCTCGGGCCACCCGCCGCCTGCCGGAGTCTCGCCAGAGCGCTGCCGCCGAGGTAGCCGCCGACCGGTTTTTGAGAAAAAGCCGTTTCGGTTTTTTTTGAAAAACCCTAGTTTTCGTTTTTTTAAATAGATCGGGTTTTCTTTGGTTTATTTATTTAGCGAGCGTTCGCTCGTCCGTTCGTTTTAATGAACGCGTTTTTCGTTTAGTTCCAGTTAACGAACACGTTTTTCGTTTAGTTCCAGTTAACGAACGTTCGTTCGTTAACCTGTTCGTCGTTTTTCTTTTTCTCGGATTAAATCGACGATTTTTTCTGATCGCGATTTCTGATCCGATGTTCGTTTTAGTTTAACTTTTCGCTCGTTTGTCGGAATCAGGCGATTCAAGCGTCTGGAGTTTCGTCTCGAAACCCTCTTTCCATTTAACCAACTCAAACAAGTTTTTGCCACAGTAACTATTGCCCTAGTTTTAGATTAGTAAACAAAGCTTATTTCTTTTGCCGTTTGTGTTTCGTTGCTTCGTTCGATTTGGTTCTTTTTGCTAACCGGAGTTCTTAAGTTGAACTTTCTGGTTAGATCTCTTATTCGAGTTTTACCTGTGCATTAGATGAGTAATTATTGTATGCTTGTTTGTTTGCGATAGAGTACCCGGAGTGCGCCGCTTGCTACTTCGAATCGCTAGGTTTTGCGGATCATCAGCAAGGCAAGTAACACTTTGATCATACCTCCAACTACCCAGTTTTTATTGCATTAGACCAATCCTCACACATTGCATGATTAGGATCTAATTAAATTGTGGGTTTGGGAAGTAGTTGAGGTAGAACCTATTACCTGTTTATCATCAAACCTTTGGGAGTTACTTCTACGTTGCTTATTATGCTATGCTATGCTAGTAGACGTGGATTGGGTGAGTGTATCCATGACAGATGTGAGATTGTTAAATTTATGGTTTATCTAAGGTGGCAACTTAAATACACATCTGGGTGGATTGAGGCACCTGGGTATTCCAGCGATACACATCTGGGCACCCAGGCTCAAAGGGATCATGAGATTATTCATGCTAGAAACTTCCGTGTGCAGCCACAAGCTACTATGGGCTCTAGCATAGTTGACTAAGTCATGCGAACTCTTACAGTGGTAGACTAGCAGATGTAGGGGATGTAGGTGGTACGGTCTACCCATCGTAAGGTGCTAGCGCTTCTGAAAGACTATCTCTCGGTCATCCGTTTCTCAAACACCACCATGTAGTGCGAGAAATCCAACGGAGGAGATCGAGTCTTGTGGGGAAAAGTGCGCAAACCTCTGCAGAGTGTATAAACTAATCATGGTTAGCCGTGTCCCCGGTTATGGACATCTTGAGTATCTAGTACTGGATTATCATGTGAATCTCATCATGTTACTCTAATTAATTTTGTTGGGTTTTTGTTTAATGATGATGCTTAATTGGGATTGAGAATGCTGTCAACCATTCTCAATGTTTAACAACTACCATGATAGTTAAATAAAATTTATTCCTTTGCAGTAGGGAAAAATTGGCTTTACGCAAAACTGTAACCATAGAGCTTTCCACCAGCCAAATATGCATATAGATAGCCTTATTCTTTCTTTATCATTCTCTATGTGTTACATTGCCAGCATATTCCATGTGCTGACCCGTTTCGGGCTGCAACGTTAATGTTGCAGACTTTTCAGACGACGATTAAGGTGCCTTTAGGTTGTGGTTCTATACTCAGTGATGTCGTTGGAGATGATGTACTCACTTAACTTCCAAGCCTTCCGCTGTTATCGTTATTAGATGGCCTTAAGCCATATTTATTGTAATAAGTTCTCTTTTGAGACACTCGATGTAATAAGTGTGTGATTGCTACTCTGTTATGAATCCTTCAAGTAATGTGTGGTGTCAGCATTACTGATCCAGGGATGACACCTGAGCACAGAGATTGGACCGTTTGAGGTCTGGTCGCTACAGAACACATCTGTGGAAATACGAAGAAAAATGATAATACTTGAATCTATGCATTATGCCTAGCTAGGGGCATAAAACGATGGCGCTTGTTGGGAGGCAACCCAATGAATAAAAAATATTTTTACCTTTATTTTTGCCTGAGCTACTATTATGATTGTGTTTTTTATGTTTTAATTAAGTTTTGTGCCATGTAAAGCCTTTGGGATTATGTTCGGTGATAGTTGGTTTGATCTTGTTGGAAAACAAAAACTTTTGCGTCCAGTAACAATTTTTTTAAAAATCACAAAAGTGACGAAAAAACATTTTTTTGGAATTTCCTGAATTATTTGAAATCCATAAAATCATTAACTGCGTCAGGCTGACGTCAGCATTGCATCAGCGAGTCAACGGCCAGCCAGGGTCAAACCTGACGTTTGGGCCCCACATGTCATGGGCACGTTAGCTAACATGGTTTTAAATAAACCTAATATAAAGATTAGCTGGGCTGGGCCCACTATTAGTGTCACTAGAGGGGATTAGGCCTAACTAATTTCCTGACTAGAGGGGGCCACCAGTTCATTATGATGTGCAAGGGAAATCAAGTCATCACAATTTTTGGATACGATACGATCATGAAACAATTTGCATTGCGTACTGAAATGATCATGTTCATTGCAAAGTTCACAAGTACGACTAAGAAAATTTAAATTTTCAGCACAATCATCTAGCCTTTCTTGCAACAATTTAGTTTCTAAGTACTTATGCCTCTTGCAGTATCTATCTTCCCTATTTGGTGTGTACTTACAAACCCAATGCACTCCACAAAAATTGACATGTTTATAGGAGACATTTTCATCATAACTGGTGCAATCATCATTAGTACCATGGATATTCAAGGAGTTCATACTAACAACATTGCAATCATGCTCATCATTCAAAGATTTAGTGCCAAACATTCTAATGCATTCTTCTTCTAACACTTTGGCACAATTTTCCTTTCCATCATACTCACGAAAGATATTAAAGAGATGAAGCGTATGAGGCAAACTCAATTCCATATTATTTTTTTGTAGTTTTCTTTTATAAACTAAACTAGTGCTAAAACAAGAAACAAAAAGATTCGATTGCAAGATCTAAAGATATACCTTCAAGCACTCACCTCCCCGGCAACAGCGCCAGAAAAGAGCTTGATGTCTACTACACAACCTTCTTCTTGTAGACGTTGTTGGGCCTCCAAGTGCAGAGGTTTGTAGGATAGTAGCAAATTTCCCTCAAGTGGATGACCTAAGGTTTATCAATCCGTAGGAGGCATAGGATGAAGATGGTCTCTCTCAAGCAACCCTACAACCAAATAACAAAGAGTCTCTTGTGTCCCCAACACACCCAATACAATGGTAAATTGTATAGGTGCACTAGTTCGGCGAAGAGATGGTGATACAAGTGGTATATGGATAATAGATAATGGTTTTTGTAATCTGAAAATATAAAAACAGCAAGGTAACTAATGATAAAAGTGAGTGTAAACGGTATTGCAATGTGTTGAAAAAAGGCCTAGGGTTCATACTTTCACTAGTGCAAGTCCTCTCAACAATAATAACATAATTGGATCACATAACTATCCCTCAACATGCAACAAAGAGTCACTCCAAAGTCACTAATAGCGGAGAACGAACAAAGAGATTATGGTATGGTACGAAACCACCTCAAAGTTATTCTTTCCAATCAATCCATTGGGCTATTCCTATAAGTGTCACAAACAGCCCTAGAGTTCGTACTAGAATAACACCTTAAGACACAAATCAACCAAACCCTAATGTCACCTAGATACTCCAATGTCATGTCAAGTATCCAGGGGTATGATTATACGATATATATCACACAATCTCAGATTCATCTATTCAACCAACACATAGAACCTCAAAGAGTGCCCCAAAGTTTCTACTGGAGAATCACGACGAAAACATGTGCCAACCCCTATGCATAGGTTCAGGGCGGAACCCGCAAGTTGATCACCAAAACATACATCAAGTGAATCACGTGGTATCCCATTGTCACCACAGATACGCACGGCAAGACATACATCAAGTGTTCTCAAATCATTAAAGACTCAATCCGATAAGATTACTTCAAGGGGAAAACTCAATCCATTACAAGAGAGTAGAGGGGGAGAAGAAACATAAGATCCAACTATAATAGCAAATCTCGCAATACATCAAGATCGTGCCAAATCAAGAACACGAGAGAGACAGATCAAACACATAGCTACTGGTACATACCCTCAGCCCCGAGGGAGAACTACTCCCTCCTTGTCATGGAGAGCACCGGGATGATGAAGATGGCCATCGGAGAGGGATTCCCCCCGTCCGACAGGGTGCCGGAACGGGTCTAGATTGGCTTTCGGTGGCTACAAAGGCTTCTGGCGGTTGAACTCCCGATCTATTGTGCTCCCCGATCATTTTAGGGTATATGGAAATATATAGGAGGAAGAGGTACATCAGGGGAGCCACAAGGGGCCCATGAGGGTGGAGGGCACGCCCCCTGCCTCGTGGCTTCCTTGTTGCTTCCCTTACGTGGACTCCAAGTCTCCCGGGTTGCTTTCCTTCCAAAAATAAGTTCCGTGAAGTTTCAGGTCAATTGGACTCTGTTTGATTTTCCTTTTCTGCGATACTCTAAAACAAGGAAAAAAACAGAAACTGGCACTGGGCTCTGGGTTAATAGGTTAGTCCCAAAATCATATAAAATAGCATATAAATGCATATAAAACATCCAAGGTTGATAATATAATAGCATGGAACAATCAAAAATTATAGATACGGTGGAGACGTATCAACAGTCATTTGCTAGAGAACTTGAGCACTTCAGTTCTATGCTACTGGACAAGTTTGTTGCCGGAGGTATCATCACTAAGCTTCCTCCTTTGTGGATGTGACGCCCCCGATTCAATCATACACTAATCATACACGCAAACGTGTATGATCAAGATCAGGGACTCACGGGAAGATATCACAACACAACTCTACAAATAAAATAAGTCATACAAGCATCATATTACAAGCCAGGGGCCTCGAGGGCTTGAATACAAGTGCTCGATCATAGACGAGTTAGCAGAAGCAACAATATCTGAGTACAGACATAAGTTAAACAAGTTTTCCTTAAGAAGGCTAGCACGAACTGGGATACAAATCGAAAGAGGCGCAGGCCTCCTGCCTGGGATCCTCCTAAACTACTCCTGCTCGTCGTCAGCGGGCTGCACGTAGTAGTAGCACTACAAAAAAATACACTTCCGTGATGATACGTGTTTGTCACAGTAGGTCACTTTTTTTGTCATGCATGTACATCCATGACAAATTTATGACAGAATCAAGATAGTCATACCTGTGTTGTCGTAGAAGTGTTCCATGACATTACCAAAATTATCATCACGGAAGTGTCCACTTCCATGACGATAAATCGCGCGTCACAGAAGTGCTTTCGTCAAGGGTGACCGACACGTGGCATCCACCGTAACGGAACACCGTTAAGCTATTGGGTCGGGTTTTGGATCCGATAACCCGTTAACAGCCCCAACCAATGGGGATTTTCCACGTGTAAAATCATCATTGGCTAGAGGAAACACGTGTCGACTCATCATCGGGACAGATGTCATCCACTCACTGGACAGAAGGCGCCTATGATACGTCGACACGTGGCACGGCCCAACAAGTTTAAATTGGCCAGCCCAACTAAAGTCCCACAAGATTTTGCGGGCCATAATGGGCCGGCCCAGCTAAAGGCCCACGAGATTTCGCGGACCACAATGGGCTGGCCCCGCTAAAGGCCCACAAGATTTCGCGGGCCATAATGGGCCGGCCCAGGTAAAGGCCCACAAGATTTTCGTGTGCCATAATAGGCCAGCCCAGGTAAAGGCCCACGGTGGCTCTAGCCCATAATGAATAGTAATTTTCTTTATACCCGTTAACGGCCCATGATTTACATGGGCCGTTTCCAGCCCGTGTTAGCTTTCGGCCTATTGACGGCCCATACGTTCTTGGGCTCCTTTTCGGCCCTTGATTACTTCCGGCCCGTTACTGGCCTGTTCCCCTAATGGGCCAAATTCGGCCCATGGCAAGAGTCGGCCCGTTACTGGCCTGTTCCACTAATGGGCCAAATTCGGCCCATGTCAAGAGTCGGCCCATTACTGGCCTGTTACCCTAATGGGCCAAATTCGGCCCATGGCAAGAGTCGGCCCGTTTCTGGCCTGTTAACCCATTGCGCTATTTCCAGCCCGTCCTATATTCTGGCCCATTAATGACCCGTTATGCCTGTGACAGAATTAAGCCTTTGTTGTCCTATGGCCTGTTAACGGCCTGTTACCGTGTTGGGCCGATACCAATTACGCCCGATTATGGCCCATGTAGACCCATTTATCTGACGGCCCGAGGCCCACCGATTACAGGCCCATTTATCGACGGCCCGTAGGAGACCCATGGATCCTACAGCCTGTATATGGCCCATGGTAGTTCGGCCACTAGCAAACCAGGGAAAAAGAAGACCAAGAAATAAATAAGGCCGAAACTAACGCCAGGCTATTAAGGCGATTGCACAGATTACATCCACTCGGCATCAAAGATCGCCACCAGTGCAAATATAGGGAACACCCTACACTATACAAAAATGGCTTGTTGTTTTCTTCAGGCGGTGGCTGCTTGTTAAGAATAAATTTTGTATCACACCAAAACAAATTACAACTATATAACAAAAGGGAGGTTGGCATAAAACTTAACAGTCTAGCAGATAAATGCACCATCAGAAGTTCAGAAGCTCAGTTCATTTAACCTGACTGTTACGTTTTCATGTTGTATTGTCCGATGGAGCACCATAACCCTCGCCTTCATTTCCCCTAGGCTCCTGAACAACATAGCAAATGTCTAATAGTCTGGTTTCAAAACCATGCATATCTTGACGACATTGAGCAATGTTTCTCCTTGTTTCACAAAGGGTCTCTGTTAGGGAATGGACTTGTGTCTGGAGCACAGATCCGACATTGCTTTGAGCTTGCATATCTTGATCATGAGGCAGTTTGGACGATCTTGCCTTAACAACCAACCCAGTATTACGCAGGAACGTGCTTTTGGCACTGTTAGTGGACAGGTACTGACCCACTGCAACAAGAGCTGACATTGCGGTGATAGTTGCCTCGCCACCTTCGGAAGGTGGCGGTTCCACCATTTTTTCCATAGCTCGCTAAAAATTCGAGGTTTTACATTAGTAGTACCAGAACAGAAGATATTAAGGAGGCAGCAAAACCAAACAAAATAGCTTTGGTCTATATACAGAACTTATTCTGGTGAACCCATGTAAAATATTAGTTGTATTTTATTGCAAAGTACATAATAAAACTAGGTTCCAAACATATGACCATGTACCATCGCTAATGTATTGTCTATTTATTCACATTGTATTGAGGGCTAAGGATAAAGAGACGAAGTTTATAATACGGTAAGCATAGTATGACGTCATTCATATCACAAAACAACTGAGAACAGACAAACAGGCAATTGTAACGTTGTGTGGGAAAGTCCAACACAGAACTAGATTATGGGTCAAGATCAAAGGAACATCACTCCTCTCTTTTAAACCTTGTAAGGTGCAATGATACGCTAAGACAATTGTGTATAAAAGTGAAAAGAGTAATAGACATTGGATGCAAACCATGCAGTTCAAGGCACAAGTCAGAGTAAGTAGTAGTTAAAAGGCATGAGGATTAAGGACTTACAATAGCGGCTTTGACTGGTGTAGTCATGCCCTTCTTACTGGCGTGACAGTCCTTGAAGTTTTCCACAGCATTTGGTTCAGGTACTTTTTGGTCCTCGCGGGCTTTCCTCTGCATTTGGAACAAGTCAATAAAGATCTGATAATATGGTACAACAAAAAGAGTGAAACAACAGCTAATTACAAGAGCCTCGCAGTGTGCAATATAGCTACGAGATCCTGTCGTCTGTTGGAATTTCACTTTCGTACGGTTGGCCTTGTTCTTTGAACAGTTCACCTACAAGAAGATAGATTTGTGTGGCACATGCGTAAATAGGACTTCAACATGTGATCTAATGACATATATATAATGTACCTGATACTTCGGGTCGGACCAGTGTTTAACGAGGCCTCTCTAGTCTTCATCAGATATATTTTCCACCGGAGATGTTTGGGAAAGTTCACTGTTAGCCTTGCCTTCAAAGTGAGTTTTCCTCAAGTTATACCAATACTGTCGCAGAGCAGACTTGAAAACATGGGTGCAAGCTTGTCTGGTTGCATCATCTTGGCTATCCAACTTGAACCTCATCTGTTGAAAATTATGGGAGTCTCATTATCATCCACCTAGAAAGTATTGGACAGATCAAGACGATATTACTAGTTTCCATACATAACCATACCTACAGATAAATGGTCGAGGAAGATGTTGAACTGGGTTTCGTCTTTGTCATTCCTGTACTGAATTCATGTTGGGAGGATACGTACATGACACCTAACAGCAACCGCTGCCTCTGATACTAACTTGGATGACTCTGTAGCATCACGTGGCCTTTTTAAACCCGCCTCAAAACGGATCTCCATTCTTCCTCCTCTAGATTTAGTTAACCTATCGAGCATTATCCCTGATGTTTGTTTCATCTTGCGCCTAGGTGCTAGTCCAACAACAAACATAGGAAGTGTTAGTGTACATCAAACTGTGAGACTACATATAAAGAAGCATGCAACTATAACTTGACTCCAGCAACTACCTTCTTGCTGTTGAAGCTCACAAGGTTCATCTGATATTGCAAACTCGTCTTGTGTCAAGAGTGCTTGGGAAGTAGTGTCAGGTGGCAAGGGAGCTTGGGAACGTGCTGCTAGCTCAGTTGACGCACGAGTACGTCGTCTAGCTGGTAGTACTGTGGTAGGTGTTGCAAGAACTAGGGCTGTCTCTGCTTGTTTGGTGGCAACTATTTGTTTCTGTTTTTTTGCAACTCGTGTAGCATGGGATGCCGTATTTGTAGAATTTTCTGCTAGACTTTGACCTTCTATTGCACCATCAGTACCAGCAAAATCTGCAGGATTCATCCGCTTCTCATTCCCTATCATTCTGTGTTTCTTCCTCTTTCTCTGTGCCATGTTAAGTCAAGCTGACAAGAAAAACGAATAACAATTTAGTTCTTCAGAACAAATTGATGCCTGATGCAGACGAACTGAACTTTGATGTTAGACAACCACATGATAGGAGGATGTAATATGTATGAAAAACAGGACGGAAGAGATAACCAAAACTATGATGTGTAAACTAAGAATAAGACATTTCACCAAATTAGAAGCAATGCAATGGAAGGTAGACACCATATGAAAGATGCTACAAATATCGCTCTGCCAAGTTAACAGTGTCTCATCATAAATGGCGTTTAAACAAATGTGAAGCAGTACAAGAAATAAATCATATGCAAGATGCAAACAACATCACACTACCATGTTAGAGGTCTCTCGTCATTAGTGCCATTGCATATTCACAGCATTGCACATTCACAGCTTATGATGTGTGAACTAAGGAGAAGGCATTTCAACAAATTAGAAGCAATGAAAGCTAGACACCATATGAAAGATGCAACGAATATCACTCTACGAATTTAAAACTGTCTCGTCATAAGTGCCATTTCAACAAATTAGTAATACAAGCTAGAAAAGAATGTGAGATGTAACCTATATCACACTCCGAAGTCAAACGTGTCTTATGATAAGTGATTGTTGCAGGTTACACAACAGTAGTAATTTGATGTAAGAACATGGTGTGATAGATAGATATTGTATGTTCTAGAAACAGGAACACGTGTCTTATTCAAGTATAATGTGTAAAGTAAGCAGATGGAATTCAACAAAATTAGAAGCAATACAAGCTAGACATCACACATAACATGCAACCACATATAACAGTGCCAAGTTAGAGGGAGCACCGGTGATGCTACACTAGGGGAGACGTGCTCATCATAAACACAGCTTTGTTGAGTGTCTATGCATGTGTTGTCTTGGAAATCATCTTGGGGGGTGTGGAGGAGTAGAAACTGTAGAGGACCTCCGTTCGGAAGGAGCATCTTTATCCGCTGCCTTGCTAACTTCCTTCCGCTTTATTGATTTTGAATTGTCAAGTAAAACCGACAAGAAAAAGCAATAAAATTCTCTCTTCAGAACTCATTCATGCATGATACTGACAATCACTACTTTGATGTAAGGCAAACACATGATACCAGGATGGAATATGTACGAAAAACAGGACGGCATGGCATGTTCACAACTGTTTGTGTAAACTAAGCAGAAACCATTCCAGCAAATAAGAAGCAATGGAAGCTAGACACCACATGAAAGATGCAACCAATATGACTCTGCCAATTTAAAAGCGTCCCATCATAAATGGAATTTCAACAAATAAGAAGCAGCGCATGCTATAAATCATATGAAAGATGCAACTAATATCGCACTGCATATACTAAAGGTGTCTCGTCATGTTGATTGATGCGGGATACAAAAAAACAATAGTTTTATGTAAGGACATGCTTAATAGACAAATGTACTATGTACTAAATACAGGAAGGCATGTCACATTAACAGGTATAATGTATAAGATAAGAAGACTAGCACATGCAGTTTTACCAGATTGGAAGAATTACAATCTAGACACCATATGCAACATGCAACCACATATCACGCTGCCAAGTTAGAGCAAGCACCTGCGATGCTAGTGTAGGGGAAATGCGGTAATCAACTATAGAGCTATGTTCACTATCTTCATCTAGCATTTCTGTTTCTTGAGAATCATGTCGGGAGGTTGACGCTACATTCTTTAAATGAGGAGTAGTCCCCTTGCCTGCCTGCCTCATCATAAGTGATTGATGAGGGATACACAAGAACATTAGTTTGATGTAAGAACATGGTTAATACACAGATGTACTAGTATGTACCAAAACAGAAAGGCATGTCATATTCAAAGGTATAATGTGTCAGCTAAGCAGATGCAATTTAACCAAATTGGAAGCAATACAAGCTAGACATCCGGCTGGAGTGGTGAGCATGATCATCTAGGACCTGAGAGCCTGGTGGGAGGCGGGCTGCTTCGCCACCATCACAGCTTTTTAGTTGGCTTCCAGGTGATGCCTATCTTTGCTCGGCTTGTCACTGGCTCGACCAGTGCCCTGACTAGCTATTTGTCTTCTGGTGCTCACGGGATGGTGGTTCATGTAAAAAAATATCTTCCCTTATCTTACCGACTTCGGCCTTTCGAATACAAGCTAGACACCATAGGGAACATGCAACCACATATAACACCGCGAAGTTAAAGCAAGCACCTGGGATGGTGGTTCATTGCGAGCGAGGTCATCAACTCCAGAGCTACGTTCCCCGTCTCCATCTGGTGACACTGCAACCTTTAAAGCGTTGAAACATGTCTTGCCTAGCCGCACACCAAACTGGAGGGACTTCTCTCTTTTATTTTTGGCTTCTCTCATGGCAGCAGAGTCTGAAATACCCTTGCATAAAAACACAACAGTGAGAGTAAGGGTGAAGTGTGTGCAGAACTAGTGCACTGTAAAAGTAGCAGATAGCAGGTGGCTGAAAAAATAAATGACAGGAGACATATGATAGCTCTACAACATTGCATGGCAAACAAAATTAGATTCTACTCTGTATGATTTTGTAATATATGAGCACAGGAAATGCAGGTACTCCTCCAGCACACCACCACATGTGGTCATATCTAAGACAACAGTCGACTGAAAATAAATAGGTCAGTCGATTTTTTTAATGAACCGTCCGATCTATAAGGAACGGGCAGATGGCCTTCGTCTACCTCCCGCCAGTCACTGTTGACGATCTTTCTCGAACCGCCAGCGACCACCGGCCCAGACCCCTGCCTCCGCCGCCCCGCCCTCCCATCGACCTCACACCACCGTCATGCTTGGCAGCGCCCCCAGGCCATCCCTTTAATCCCGGCCAACCTCCAGATCGGGCGCCAGTAGCTCTAGGCCGCACACGCCCCAAAGATAAACACCAAGGCACTGCTTCCCCGGCGTAATAGGCATACTAGCGCCTGTTACACCGGGGAATGCTTCCGTTAATTGGGAATCAAGTGGCTAGAAATTGAAATTCAGGGGGGCGACGGACCTCTAGCTAAGGTGAAATAGTATATGAGGAGAAACCTTGTGCATCACGAGTTACTAGGAACATCTAGTATCAAGAAGAAGCGGTCAACTAGTGTCTTCTGTGGGATGAATACCGTGCAAGCAGAGACGTAAGATTTGCACGAATAAGGGAAGAGGAGTACCTTTTTCGGTTGCCGGTGTGGTCACCTCCACAAGTCGCGCTGATTTTCTTCTTTTTACCGGGGAAACCGATGTTCTGGAGGGTGCAGGCTTGGACGAACCCATGGCAAAATTGTTGACTGTGTTGCCGTGGCCGTATGTCGGCGGAGGGGAAGCAGATCCGAGGCGGTGAAGGACGGTGTAGCAGGAACAACTCTGGTGTGGTGGAGGGTGGCGAAGTTGGAGCGGCAGCGGTGAGGCGCAGGACGGCGTGGTTGAACTGGCTCGGGCACGGGCGGCTCAGCCTCGGCTTCAACTACTTGCCGTGGAGGGCGTTGCGGTTGAGGTTGCGGTGGACGATGACGTCGGGGTATCGGCTCCGGCGTGATGGAGGAGGGCGGCGGTTGATGGGTGGGATGGGGTGGCGGACGGAGGATGCCGGGGTTTCGCGGCTGGTGGAGAGGTAGTTTTGGCGCCCACGGAGTACGAATGGGGAATCGGACGGGTGGGGGGGGAACCATGTTTCGGTCTGGGACGCGCTTGTTTTTGGCTTTTTTGAACAGAAGATGGGACGCGCTTGTTTGAAATTTGGGGAAAGTACAAACTTTGCCCCCTCTTAAATTTTGGACCTATTGTGGGTCGGGGGTAGGATGGTAATCCCAGGTGTCTCAAATAGTGGGCGGGAGCAATTTCGGTCGCACACATGTGTGCTTAGGCGGCCATTGTGTATGAATATTTTTCGGATGCGGTTGCGTGGCGTCTAGATGAAGCTACAAACCTACCCCGGTTTAGACCTTTGGACGTCGGGCCGGTAGGTTTCACTGGTCGGAGTTATTAGAAAAGTAATTTCCTTGTACTACCAAACATTGGTCTCACGCGGTTTCGGGCGAGTAGAGGCTCTTTTGGCGCTTCGTTCGAAATTTTGAAACACAAGCATTCACGTTTAGAGTACTCTTGAACTATGAGGATTGACCTAAATAGAAAACGTTATATTTAACCTTGTATGTTTGAAAACCTCATTAAATTATCCGCTTCTTTTTGAAATTTTGACCTTGTATGCTCAATTTCAAAATACTAACAATTTGGATCAGTTGTGTCGAGTAATAACATGGAGGAGCTAAATTTGAATCTATTTTGTACACGACTACATGTGCTATTATGTACAAAATCAGAGCAAAGATTGGTGCCCCCATAATTTAGGTATGGTTTACAAATGCCATGATATCAAATTCAAATAATTGAATGGACTTCATGTTGAATTCGATTTTTTTAAACCACCTTAAGTTGAATTCAAATGTATGCTAGTTCATAGGTAGCTATTTATAATGTCCATTGTGTAACTTTCGTATGTATAATGTGCTTTACACACACAACATGAACTATACTCACGTTTATATTCGATTGCTAAAGCAATGCATTGTCTGGAGTTCAAAATACTAACTATGTGGATCAGTTGTGTCGAATAATAACATAGACATGCTCAAATTCGATAAAATCTAGATGTCTGATGGATCAATGACCGTTCCTTACGCGAATTGGAAATACCATGATCCCATCCTAATATTTGGATACAATTTATATCTTTAATCAATGTGTAGAGCAGTCTTTTACATGTAGTTTCACTCTCCTTCGGTGGTCTCTCACACATGCTCACACACTCTCTCCCGAGGTGTCTTTCTCGCACACATGCTCTAGATATAACCCTCCCTCCCACTCGTAACCATTTTCAACTGTTTTCACTAACCTTTATCACAAGCACTCTTCCTCTCGCAAACATACACACGCACAATCCTCATCGACCCTTTCTATATACATGGACCTGCCTACGTGTCTCATGTACGCACATTATCTTTACGCCTGTCTCTCACGCATTGTCTCACACCTCTCTTCCTAATCGATGACTATGATTCTAGCAGAGCATTCTGTAGGATGCCCCTTAAAGTTAGGTTGGATGAATAGTAATATCAGAGATAAAGGGGTTACCTTAGTCCGAGAACCTAGGGTTAGAAATCCTAGCCGGCTTTGTCAGTGGACACAGAGTCCTTCACAATTTTGCTATCTTTGTCTTGTACGACTAGTCATCCATGGGTCTTCCTAAATGCATCACGGGCCGACCAATGTGGCGCAGGATGGAACAGAATGAAGGGCCTCACCTCGACCCACCGGACCTCACGTGGTGACACACCCTCTGCCCCCACGGCTCATTATCTTCTCACACCCACACATACCAACACAAACACCACACACACAGAAAATTTCTCATGGTGCCTCTATTCCCCCCCTTGCATATACACACTCAAGGGAATGGAATCTCTTCTCGTGACGTCATATTCGTCTCTCTCTCTAGACCACTCTCATTTCTTGTGCTATCTCTCCCACGCCCCCCGTCGGCCCCTCTATCCATGCCTCTCTCGAATACGTAATACACACACATACCTCTCTAGGCCCCAGCAAATGCATCAACTACACATTCACACATGTTACATCACGTACCCCATTGATCTAAAAAGCCCTCTCTTCATGTTCATTTCGCATACAACATTCCTTTTGAATAAAGTGTGGCCAAAAAATTATTTTAGAGTTTCTACATATATACAACATTACAAAGTTATATGGAGGAGTACGAACGCTAATTTGCATTGCATGGTTCCCACAATGATATTTATTCCGCACTGTGAATTTGTATATTTTAATACTATATACAAAGTTAGTCATAATAAAGAGAAACGAAGAGCATCTCTCTCTCCATCGCATACCCCCCCTTACGCCCCTTTCAAGTAGGCACACAAAACTATCTCCAGGTCCTCTAAAAGTAAGCCCCCAGAAAATTCACGCATGTTTCGTCTTTCTCTCGCGATATATGCAATGACGATCATTGTATTTGAATAGAAAGCACGATACGTACATAGGACTTCAGAATCCACTCATTACGGTCACCATTTACGTTTAGTGGTTATTATGCAGTCATGGGCTCACCGTACAACTCTGTATTTGCTCATGACATGACTAGTTAACCAGTTAAACGCTCCACATGGCACCTCTAGTGTTGCATCACATTATCTCACTACCATCGTGCCCACCTATCGACTTGTATCTATTCTACATCTACACTCTTATAAAATACATAAAATACACTCTTATAAAAAACAGAGTTGGTGATGATGGTGTGCCTGCCATCCTGCAATATAGGCCGTCCGATTTATATTTAATGGATAGGAAAGAAACTATGGCAATTTTGCAAAAAGGTACCCACACACCTCTCCACATTTTCAAATAAGGTCTTCCCTCGTTCATCCTTTTCTCTCACAAGATAAACAAGTCATATAAATGCATCTTGATGTTACATGCAACGCATGGGCATCTTGCTAGTAAGAATGAAAACAAACGACAAAAAAATATTTGGACGGTGGTTCAAAGTCATGACCGCGGGCACAGCGGACAAGGTGGCCTTGTATTGGTATGCTGAGCCGTCTGTTTTAACACACATGAGCTGGTGTGGTGATTATACACACACGCACGCATGCACACGAACTGCATCCACGCAACACTCACACAAACACATGCATCCACGCACGCACGCAACACTCACACGTACACATGCAGCCACGCACGCACGCACGCAACACTCACACAAACACATGCACCCACGCACGCACGCAACACTCACACGTACACACGCAACCACATACACACGCACACACACACACGACCAAGACAAACTCTCACGCTCAAGTGCTCAACCTACACGTGCATGCGCACACATCAGGCCCTGACAGACACATACACATCACCGCAAAACGTATATAGTGACCGTAATCAGCTTATTCTGAAGTTCGGTGACCGTATTACGCTTTTCTCTCTGTAGGCCCTCCAAAACTACATCTCCACACGTTCTTGCATGTTACATCTAACAACTATGCAATACAACACTACTACTACACTCTAACACAATAAATCATATGTGTTTTTAGTTTTACTAGATATCATATCTATACCTACTAATAAAGAAAGGTGCGTTTCGCCAATTTTTCATTCGTTCACCGTCGAAAATATTTTTTTATATCCGAGGTGGTACTAAACTTTTATGGTCCAGCTGCTAGAAAAGAAAACAAATTGTCCAGAATTCCGTACATGGGCCGCACGCGCTAAGGCCTAGAAAAGCCCCACATTTATATCCTGCGCACGCTGCTGGGGAACCTTATTTGTCGCACAGAGTCACATATAGTTCGAGCTTCCCATCTGTCTCCCAATGTTGGGCCAGCCCATTTCCGTTTTTTCTGTATTTTTTTCTATTTTTCAATTTTCCCTTCCAAGATATATTTTCTTTTCTCATAATTTTTTTAAATTTTCCCAAATTTCGTTTCTGGTAATAATTTTCGTTAAATCTTAGAATTTCAAATTTTGTTCCCATTTTTAAAATTATTTGGAACTTTAAATTTATATTTTCGTTCAATTTTTTCTTGAAATTCAAAAAATGTTCGCATTTTAAACGAAAATCCAAATTTTTTTGGAGACTTACAAAATAAATTTCATTTTAAAAATAATAGTAATTCGGAAAATATTATTTTCTTGAAATGTTCACAAATTGAAAATAATGTTCGTGATAGAAACACATTTTTCAAAATGGTTTTGAAAGTTCGAAACAAGTTTCCATTTTAAAAAAAGTGTTTCACGAATTCGAAAAATGTCTGTTTCTCCGCCTTAAAATGGTCATGTTTTCAAAAAATGTTTGTGCATTTAAAAAAATCTTCCTATTTCAAGTTTTTTTGCCTTTTCCAGAAATTAATGCTTTTTCCAAAAAAACTCATATGTTTAAAAAAAACAGGAGGTCACCACAACCTCGACAAGGAGGTGGACTTGAAGGGAAAAAAGCACGAGTTGGGTAGTGGCCGTCACTCGGACCAACCCCACTACTATAAACATCTCGCGGACAAACATGAACCACGAGAACACCACAACTCTCCGCTCTGTCGCGCCACTCTTGTGGAGAACTTTTTGATGGACACATCAATTATTTCTCCCGACACTTCTCGCAAAAATATCTCTCCCGTTACAACGCACTGGCATATGTGCTAGTTGTTACTTATAACTATTCAGTTTGCATACATTAAAATTGCGTTTGAAATGTATGGCCAGTATCATCTACCGCGTGGGAAAAATCCCGCCCTTTCCTGTTTAATCGGGTTTGTATCGATGGATCGTGAGAAACAGCAAAACTATAGTACTATACAGTACAAGTGACAGTTCACTGGGCCATCGTGTGGTCTACTCCTCCGTCGTAAGAGTGGAGCGCCCGCTTTCATAAATCTTCTAGTCCCTTTCGCCGACATGTGGGACATCAAGCTACCGGGTCCACATGCCATACCGGAATACAGTGCAGAGCAGCCGGGGTGAAGCACCCCAGTCATGGCGCCGGCGTAGTAATGAGCAATGAGGCGTCAAATCACAAAGCTGCACCTTTCCCGCAGTTAAGTTGGAGGGACGAAGCAACCATCATTTCACTCGTTGTTGAATCCGCTTCTCCCTCATCTTCTTCAACTTAACCACATGTTGCTTCTGTCGTTGTTCTGCCTCTTGTGGGACGCGGATCGACTTCATAAAAAAGCATATATGTTTTTCCTGTAATATCTAGTAGAAGAACTAATTTGTATGTCTAACAGATGGATAGGACTTGGATAACTTCTGCTCGAAGATTCTCCGCTGCATATGTCGAGGGGGTTGAAAACTTCATGAACTTTATCAGAGCTGAGTACGGTGGTCCGAAATCAGATGTGCTCTGCCCGTGTAGCAGTTTTATGAATTCAGTTACAAGACCCCAGTCAAGTGTGCAAAATCATCTACACTTGTATGGGATGTCGGTCACATATACTAGGTGGGTTCATCATGGTGAAGCTGTGAACGTCAATGTTATTGACTACGTGGAAGAAGCAGATCACCATCTTGATCTGCCTGATGCTCAGGTGGAAGAGGAGGAGGAGGTGGTGGTGGCGGAGCCAGTGAGTTTGACCAACATTGAAACAATGCTACGAAATGCTTGTGCATTCCGTGAACTTTCACCTGCAGAAGAAAAATGGTGGGCCCGCATGTTGGAACAATGCAACGTTGCTGTCACCCCAGGAAATAAGCTGTTAGTATTCTCAGCTAAGATCACCTTTCTTCAGGTGAAGACATCTGAGCGGATGACCAACAAATCATTCGATGCGATGTTGGCTGCTTTCCGCAATTCTTTCCCAGATGCGTCTGAGCTGCCACACACCTACAGTAAAATGAAGAATTTCCCTCGTGCAGTTGGAATTGGATATGATATGATCCATGTTTGTAAGAATAATTGTGTTTTGTTCCAGAAGGATTATGCCAACTTAAGTGAATACCCGAAATGCAAATCATCAATATGGAAAGATGGCGATGCTGTGAAGAGGATTCCTCATAATGTTCTGAGACATTTTCCAATTACACCAAGATTGCAGAGGTTGTTTCATGATGCTGAAACAAGAGAGGATGTACTGGGGCATTCTAGGAACCAGGAGTACAGAGATCAGAATGTAATGAGCCATCCATCTCATGGCAGTGAGTGGAAAAGCTTCAATGATAAACACAAAGAGTTTGCTGCTGACCCGAGAAACATTAGACTTGGCTTAGCTTCAGATGGATTTAACCCATTTGGCCACCAGAGCGCCACATATAGCATGTGGCCAGTGCTTGTTATCCCTTACAACATGCCTCCAAATGTCTGCACCGAAGAATCAAACTACATGATGGCCTTGCTCATCCCAGGTCCAAAAAGTCCTGGAAAGGATTTTGATTTGTTCATGGAGCCTCTTGTGGAGGAACTTCAACAGCTATGGAAGGGTGTTCTCACTCGAGACCTATATAGCAGCCCATCAGCTGATTTCTTTCTGCGTGCTGTTATAATTTGGTGCATCCATGATTATCCGGCTTTTGGCACTATGTCAGGGTGAACGACACATGGTTACAATGCATGTGTTCGCTGTGACAGGAATCCGTTGTCATACTCAATACTTAGCAAGATCTGTTACATTGGACACTGTCGTTTCCTTGCCAAGGACAAGCCGCATCCTAGAAAATGCTGAAGACATGTGTTCAATGCAAAGCATGAAAACCGTGATGTGCCAAAGAGGCTCACCGCCGATGAGTTGCAAGTGGAATTAGAGAAGGTCAGGCATATTACACCAGGAAACCATCCTGGTAATGGTAGCGGGAAAAGGAAGCGTGGTAGGGTAGAAGAGAGATTATTGTTTACCCGCAGGTCCACTTTGTGGGACTTGGATTATTGGAAAGATTTAGATTTAAGGCATAATCTTGATGTGATGCACATCGAGAAAAATATATGTGACAACATAACGGCACACTTCTTAATATTGAAGGCAAGACGAAAGATACCTTAAAATCTAGGATTGATTTGACACACCTGGGTATCAGAAAGGATTTGCAGGTGCAAGATGAAGGTAGACAACGGGATATGGCACCAGCTGTGTACGTCTTGGACAAGGTAAAAAGAAAAGAATTCTGCAAGGTCCTGTCACGTGTGAGATTCCCACATGGATTTGCTTCCAACCCTGAAAGGAGAGTCAGTGCAGATGGAAACAAGGTACAAGGGTTGAAAACTCATGACTGCCACGTCCTACTTCAAAGGGTTTTACCTGTTATCCTTAGAGGACTGGGCCGCCCTGACTTATACAGAGCAGTTGCAGAGTTGGGACAATTCTTCAGGGAACTCTGCAGTAGGAATATCAGGATAGATGCTTTGGAGCGTCTTAGAGACAAGATACCAACTATCCTATGCGACCTTGAGAAGATATATCCTCCATCCTTCTTTGATGTGATGGTGCATTTGGCTGTTCATCTACCTGATGAGGCACTACTTAGAGGTCCAGTACAGTATGGCTGGATGTACCCTATTGAAAGGCGGCTAGGCACTTTCAAGGGCTATGTTAGGAACAGAGCTAGACCCGAGGGTTCCATTGCAAAGGCCTACATTGCTACAGAAGCATTGACATTCTGCTCAAAATACATTGAAACAGCTGATCAGCTTAGCAAAGAGGTAGGTGAAGACAATCCCAGGCTCAATGTTTTCGATTATTCTGTTTGAGTTACAGGGAAGAGTCGACAAGAGGACAAACCTAATGATTTGGACAAAATGGTTTGGTATGTGTTGAATAACTGTCCTGGGATACTACCTTATATCAAGTAAGTGCAGTGCTGCAGCTTATACATCGTAATCTACTAAACTTGCAGCACATTCTTATATATTTAGATGTTTGACGCGATCACTATGTTGTGCAACATATACAAAGAGGAGTTACTGCCGCAAAATCCAAGAAACATTGACAAACTGGTTATGGCAGGATTTGCGAAATGGTTCAAGAACCATGTAAGCTTTTGAAGTGCACTGTTCGTTTTTTTTAATATATTGAGTACATAAGATGATCAGCTTGTCTATTTTCTAACCATAGGTTAAGAAGATGCGGGAGGATGGGCAGGCAGTTGATGATGCCCTTTACTCACTAGCAATGGGTCCTGATACTCGGGTAAGACATTAAGAATCTTGTGTTGTTGGAGATGTGCGCTACAACACCCTTGCACGAGACGAAGGTAGGAAGACACAAAACAGTGCCATCATGAGCACGGATACGTATGACAAAGAGACAACTGAAATGTATGCTAACATAATAGACATTATTCAGTTGCAGTATATCTCCAGTTTCGAGGATCATCGGTGTGTGGTTCTGTTGTGCTGTCGTTGGTATAACCTATTTTCCAGGATCGCAAAACCCAGAGCTGATGATTATTTCAAATCCATCAATGTCAAGGCGGCGTACCAGACCAACGAGCCTTTTATTTTGGCAAATCAAGCAACCCAGATATTTTTCTTGGAAGACACATTTGCACATAGCGATGACTGGAGAGTATTGCAAAGGTTTGAGCAGAGGAATTCGTTTAATGAAGTTGCACAACAAGATGATGCTTACACTGCTCCTGATGTACAAGATAACACAGATGTTCCTAATATCTTTGAGAATCATCACGTTAATGACGCTGGCGAAAAGATTGCCTGTCATGCTGTGGACATACAAGAGTTGATCAAGAAGAAGCCAACATTCGAGGACGTTGAGGACGAAGAAGAAGATGACACCGTGGGGATTACGATTCAGACTGATACACATGGCGAAGATGTTGACGCTGCTGCTGCGGATGATGATTACATTGCTTTTGTCGTATTTGCCTGTCAGAAGACGTTTTTTATCTAGTATGTGAAATTGTGTTTGCTATGACAACTGAAACCCGATGAACATGTTCTTTAGTATTTTGCTGTGAGAACATCACTTGTTATGTATGCTGATTTGTGTTTGGTGATTGTATGACAACTAAAACATGATGACATTGTTGTTTAGTTGTACTCATATTTGGCCGTGAAACTTGAATTTGATGACATAGTTTGCTGTTGGACTGCAATTTTCTCGACGTCTTCGAATGAGAACAAAGCTGACCCGACAAGGCCTCTGCTATTTATTTATTTATATGAGCAAAAGGGGATACCCCCTGATTTCTGTTAATAGAAATCATTATATGTTCACAACACTACGCCCAGCCTGCTACACAGGTTTCATTCATTACTAGTTTCAGCAAAGTGCTCATGTCGTAGCCACTGAATACATCACGAGTGCTACATACACTGCAAATAAAGAGACAATCATCCTACAGAGCACATCGATTTTGCCCATTATCTTCACAAGCTCTTTCATCTCCTCATTGCTGTCAAGGCCATTCAACAGTAGTTGCTTGGCCATGATTAGAGGAACTGCATCTTTAAGCTTCTGCTCTGCATCTTCCTCTTCTGCCGTTCCTTCAGTTACTTGTCCAACACCCCAACCTGCTGGTATTGGGATTCCTCGGCTAACCAAATAATCAGCGTAGTTGCATTCCCCCACATCAGCAACTTCCCAGAAATACAAATCACACGAATCTTCCCTTTTCTGCACGAATCAAATTGGTAGATCATCAACCAAACTATTAAAAAATCAGCAACTGAAAGCAGCAGAACAACACTTAAACATATTATTACCCCATGATTCGGGCATTTGTAGAAGACTCGGCCAGGGTTGCGGATTGTGGTTGAGACGCGATGGATGACTCTGCGTGATTTGCAGCAGTGGCACCACACCAACGACAACGGGTTGCGATGAGGAATCGGCTGCGGTGCGCGTGCCGGCGAGGGTGTGATGAGACCCACAGGTGATGGTACGGGTTGCGACTTGGCTCATATCTGGAGCAGCCAGCGGACATGGTTGCTGCGGCCAGAGCTTCAGATGCTAGGCAGAGTAAGTAGAGAAGAGGAGAAGCGAACGTTGGATATGTCAGTTTCATTACTTGCAGAGTAGCATAGCACCTATATAGTCATAGTCTAGGTTTGGATTCGAACCAGCTACAGGAGCACGTCTTTCTTTTTTCTAAAACTCGGCAATGTCTCATTACTGGTACACTAGCTTGTTCTGTACGCCTTCCCAAGTCTTTGATTTTCTTTCCCCTTTTTTTGCAATGAAGGAAGGAGGACAAAATTGAGAGTTCCTGGGACAGATTTGGAGGCTGACTTGTCGGTCTACTAGGTTGACGTGTACTTTGGCATTGTTAACTTAGTCCACAAACGATTCTAGCAGCAGTGACCGTTGGATGTTAATTCAACGGCCATGCTTCTTCTTAAATATCTGATCTTCTTGCTCCAGCCGCCCAAACCAGCTCCGATGGGACTGCCTGCTCCCGCCTCCCGTGGCCGGCTGTGCTGCCGCATAGGCCGCACAACCCCACCCTACTTCATTGCTGGCCAGGCCATTCCTCTACTCACCCACACCTCCTGTTATTTTTCGGCAATGGCAGCTAGACCAGTAAACCCTCATACTCCGCACCGCGTGGGCAACCATTGCTGAGTCTTCCCTGGCTCCGTGTTGTTCCCTTCCTAGGCCTCGCCGTTGTCCACCGCCATGGTGCTCTCAGCGCGGCCTGGTCAACTTGGTCAACGAACGACATCCATCAGCCGTGGACTGTACGCGCAAAATAATGATTCCTCCACCTGACAGCTGGGACCCACCGTAAGGGCCTCTGTATTTCACAAAAAAAACATTCCCCCCCGCTGACATGTCGGACCCACCAGCTATATCTTCGCACGCAAGGAAGTGCCTCATTATTACGCAACAAAAAATGAATACCCTCCTACTAGCTAGGACCCACCATAGTGGGAGGATGACTTGTGGGCCAACAAAGTTGACGGGGACGGAGGGCTTTGTCAACTTAGTCAATATGAATGATTGTAGCTCCAGTTACCGTACGATGTCGCCGTAGTGCTTCTTCAACCTCTGGTCTTCTTGCTCCAGCCGCCCAAAGCAGCGCCGATCGTGTCGCATGCTCCTGCCTCCCGTGGCCGGCTGTGCTGCCACGAAGGCCTCACCGCCCCTACTATTCCCACCGCTGGCTAGGACCTGCGGCGACGACAGCCTCACACCCTAGCCGAACCAGTGAACCCTCGTACTCCTCTCCACGTGGGCTTCCACTGCCGCGTCTTCCCCGGCTCCGCGTCGTCCCCTTCCTAGGCCTCGCCGTTGTCCACCGCCGTGGTGCTCTCCGTGCGGCGTGGTCAATGAGGTCAAGGAACGACTTCCATCGGAAGAGTACGGTACGTGGAGAGGCTGACAGCTGGGTCCACTGCCACAGCCCAGTTTTTTTGTGATTTGCCAAGTAAGTCGCTTTGTCAGGCCTGTTGGGCTGCAAATCTTTCAAGACGAGGAGAGCTTTCATTCGGCTGGCTGAGAAAATGGCCCATCAGTAATGAGAAATGGGCTGTACATTTTTAAAACACATCAAACCGCCAATTAGTTTCAAATATCTTTTTTTTTCATTTCAAGATTTAAAATTACATTAATTTTTATGTGTGGAGAATTTGTTGGATTTTATATTGATATACATTTATTTTTAAAATCAGTTTGAATGTGAGTCGAAATTTCGGGATTAAAAATAGTTTAGACCGCATCGAAATATGTAAAATTTCGTATAATTTTTTAACCGTGGCCACAATTTGGGCTGTAATGCTAACAAAAAGAATATGGGCTCCAAAAAAAACCTTAAGAATTAGCAAATGGGCTGAAAATTATTAGAAATAATGGCAGATGGGCTGTATGCTGTTTTCCACTGATTTGAGGCTTTCCTAAAAAAAGGTTGACGCACAAGCAGTGACTGTTGGATGTCCATCCAACGGCCATCGTGCTTCTTCAATCTCCGCTCTTCCTGCTCCAGCCGCTCAAACAAGCGCCGGCGGGACTGCCTACTCCCTCCTCCTCGTAGCCGGCTGTGCTGCCGCGCAGGCCTCACCGCCCCACTGTACTCCCATCGCTAGCCTAGCCATCCCTCTACTCACCCACACCTGTTGTTATTCTCCGGCGACGGCAGACGAACAAGTAAACCCTCATACAGTCGTACTCCCCTCCGCGTGGGAAACAACTCCCGAGTCTTCCCTGCCTCCATGTCGTTCCCTTCCTAGGCCTCGCCGTCGTCCACCGCCCTGGTGTTCTCTGCGCGGCATGGTCAACGTGGTCAACGACCGACATGCATCTAAAGTGGACTGTACGTGGAGAGGCCGACAGCTGGGTCCACGGCTGCACACAAGGAAATGCCTCCTTATTACGCGCAAAATAATGATTCCTCCACCTGACATCAGGGACCCACCGAAAGGGCCTCTGTATTTCGCGAAAAAATCGTTACCGCCGCTGACAACTCGGACCCACCAGCTATATCTTCGCACGCAAGGAAGTTCCTCCTTATTACGCACAAAAAAATGAATACTCCCCCTGTTAGCTGGGACCCAGTATAGTGGCAGGCTGACTTGTGGGCCTACTAAGTTGACGGGGACGGAGGGCTTTGTCAACTTAGTCAATATGCATGATTCAAGCTCCAATGACCGTACGATGTCCATCCAATGGCCGTAGTGCTTCTTCAACCTCTGGTCTTCTTCCTCTAGCCGCCCAAACCAGCGCCGGTCGTGCCTCATGCTCCTGCCTCCCGTGGCCGGCTGCGATGCGGCGGAGGCCTCACCGCACCCTACTACTCCCACCGCTGGCCAGGCCATCCCTCTACTCACCCACACCCCCTGTTACTCTGCGGCGACGGCAGCCTCACACCGCAGCGAACAAGTGCCCTCGTACTCATCTACGCGTGGGCATCCACTGCCGCGTCTTCCCCGGCTCTACATCGTCCCCTTCCTAGGCCTCGCCGTCGTCCACTGCCCTGGTGCTCTCGGCGCAGCGTGGTCAACGTGGTCAAGGAACGGCTTCCATCGGGCATGGACTGTACGTGGAGAGGCTGACAGCTGGGTCCACAGCCGCAACAAGGAAGTGCCTCCTTATTACGTGCAGAATAATTATTCCTCCACCTAACAACGGGGACCCACCGGATGGACCACCGTATTTCGCCCCCTGACTACTGGGACCCACCAGCTACTTCTTCGCACGCAAGGAAGTGCCTGACAGTCGGGACCCACCTGGTCGAAGCATACGTAGCGTTGTCATTCTAGTCGCGAACGTGTACGTACATATATACTGGTGGATGTAGAGGCGCGCGCGTGTCGTAGTAGAGGCGGCCAGGGTGTAAGAAAGAAAATACGGCCACGTATGTGTACATACAGGCGGGGTCTCGAACGCCTACTCGCGCATACGTACGGCGAGGGCTCGTTGACATGGCTGGGTCGGAATGGAGAAACATCGTCGTCGTCGTGTTCATGGGGAGGCAACGGAATGCGTCGTGTTCATGGGGAGGCAACAGAATACGTCGTGTTCATGGGGAGGCAACGGAACGCGTGGGAGCCAACCGGCTGGGTCGGAACGGAATGTGTGGTCGTGTTCATCGGGAGGGCTTGGACGGAACAGGCGATGGAAACGAGGCCTGGCGTACCACACAACGGAGGAAACGAACCTCCTACATTCGGAACGGGGTCCTGTTGATCGGGAGGGGTCTGGTGTACCGCAAAACGGAGGAAACGGACCTCCTACGGTCGAAACGGGGGTCCTGTTGATCGGGAGGGGTGGCGCGTACCGAAAAACGGAGGAAACGGACTTGTGTTGGAGCGCTACGGTCAAAACGGAGGTCCTGTTCATAGGGAGGGGTGTGGCGTATCGCAAAACGGGACTCTACGGGATACTGTTCATCTCCACCGTCGACCCCCTCTAGCCTCCACGAGCTACTGCTCATCCACCATTGACCTCCTCCAGCCTCCACCTGCGACTGTTCATCCACAAGCTCCTATTCATCCAGCCTCCACCGCGCGCTACTCCACCGGCTACTGTTCAACCAGCCCTCTCCACGGGCTCCTGTTCAACCACCCCTCCACGGGCTACTGTTCATCCTGCCCTCCACCGTCTACTGTTCACCCTGCCCTCCACGGGGTGGTCCTGTTCATCCAGCCCTCGACGGGGTCCTATTTATCCAGCCCCAACCGGCTCGATCGATCGGGGTCCTGTTCATCGAGAGGCAACACCACGGGGTCCTGTTCATCCACCCCCACTGAGAACTGTTCATCCAACCCCCCCCCCCCCGCAAAACGCTCACTGTTCATCCAGAGGCAGCATCAATCGGCTTGAGTTAGCAGCAGTAGCGAAGGAATCGCTTGATCGGGTTCAGTTAACAGCCATCGATCGATCGCTCGGGTTCAGTAACGCGTAGCCTGCAGTGGAATCGCTCGGGTTTAGTTAGAGTCCAACGCCTCGCTCGGGTTCAGTTAGAGCCAACGCATTGCACACACACGCGCATACGTGTACGAGAGAAATGCGCATCGCTCGGCCCCCGACCTCCCACCGTAACCGGGAACTCCCCGAAATTTTCCTCCCCCTCGCTTCTACCACGGTTTTTTCCGTCATGGACGGCCCAAAGAATGTCATGCGGCTGCGTCTCCAGCCCGCCCAGGATGAAAAGCCCATTTTCTGTCATGATTTTTTGTCATAGAAGTTGGAGCCCACCACATCTATGATGATACCGGGTTTTGTCACAATTATCGTCATAGAAGTGTCATATGTATGACAATTTTTTTTTCATTCGGCCCAAAATGTCATGGATGTGTCTTTTTTTGTAGTGTAGGCACCTCCAGCGCAGTAGGAGTCGTCGTCGACGGTGGCGTCTGGCTCCTGGGCTCCATCGTCTGGTCGCAGCAATCGGGTATAGAAAGGGGGAAAAGAGGGAGCAAAGCAACCGTGAGTACTCATCCAAAGTACTCGCAAGCAAGGAGCTACACTACATATGCATGCATTGGTATCAAATGGAAAAGGGGTATCAGATGTGGACTGAACTGCAGAATGCCGGAATAAGAGGGGGATAGCTAGTCCTTTCGAAGACTACGCTTCTGGTAACCTCCATCTTGCAGCAGAAGAAGAGAGTAGATGGTAAGTTCACCAAGTAGCATCGCATAGCATAAATCCTAACCGATGATCCTCCCCTCGTCGCCCTGTGAGAGAGCGATCACCGGTTATATCTGGCACTTGGAAGGGTGTGTTTTATTAAGTATCCGGTTCTAGTTGTCATAAGGTCAACGTACAACTCCAAGTCGTCCTGTTACCGAAGATCACGGCTATTCAAATAGATTAACTTTCCCGCAGGGGTGCACCACATTTCCCAACACGCTCGATCCCCTTTATCTGGACACACTTTTCTGGGTCATGCCTGGCCTCGGAAGATCAACACGTCGCAGCCCTACCTAGGCACAACAGAGAGGTCAGCACACCGGTCTAAATCCTATGCGCGCAGGGGTCTGGGCCCATCGCCCATTGCACACCTGCATGTTGCGTGGGCGGACGAAGAGCAGACCTAGCAACCTCCATTCCAAAGGAAGTTGCGTTACGCGGTCCAACCCGGCGCGCGCCGCTCAGTCGCTGACGTCACGAAGGCTTCGGCTGATACTACGACGTCGAGTGCCCATAACTGTTCCCGCGTAGTTGGTTCGTGCGTATAGGCCAGTGGCCAGACTCAGATCAAATACCAAGATCTCGTTAAGCATGTTATCTTGACGTAACCGCGAACGCCGACTAGGCCCACCTCTCACCTGGGTGGTCACAACCTGCCCTGTCGCTTCGCCACAAAGATACACACAGAGGGCCGTCGGGAAAGTATGTCCTTCCAGCCCCCAATTCATGAATCAACCGCGGGTACTCAACGAGCCGACCCGACTTTAGTCACAACATATATCAAGTGTAATAGGTATAGTGTATACCCGTGATCAACACCCGACGTGATCACAACCCGATAGTATAGCATGGCAGACAAACAAGAATGTAGGGCCACTGATGATAAACTAGCATCCTATACTAAGCATTTAGGATTGCAGGTAAGGTATCAACAACTGTAGCAACAATGACAGGCTATGCATCAGAATAGGATTAACGGAAAGCAGTAACATGCTACACTACTCTAATGCAAGAAGTAGAGAAAAGAGTAGGCGATATCTGGTGATCAAAGGGGGGCTTTCCTGGTTGTTCTGGCAAAAGAGAGGGGTCATCAACACCGTAGTCGTACTGGGTAGCAGCGGCGTCGGTCTCGACGTCTAGCAAGAGAAGAGGGGGGAAGAAACAATAAATATTAAGCAAACAGATGCATAGCGATGCATGACATGACAAGCAGCGGTGCTACGGGTGCCCTAACGCGGTAAGAGGTGGTACCGGTGAAGGGGACAAACATCCGGGAAAATATCCCCGGGGTTTTGTGTTTTTGGACAGGGGAACCGGAGGGGGAAAGTTGCATGTGCGGTATGCTAGGGATGTGTGGCGGACGAACAGGCTGCGTATCCGGATTCGTCTCATCGCTCTGAGCAACTTTCATGTACAAAGTTTTTCCATCCGAGCTACAATTTATTTTATATTAATTTTAAAAGATTTAAATCATTTTTAGAATTTATTTAATTTATTTAATTCAACATTATCCAGAATAGTGTTTGCTGACATCATCATGATGTCAGCAGTTGACCTAGTCAACCTGACAGGTGGGTCCCACTGGTCATAGACCGTTTAGTCAATTTACAGTAGTTAATTAGGTTAATTAGTCATTAGGTTAATTAATCATAATTAGTTAATCTAATCAGAATTAATTAAGTTAATTACTTATTTATTTATTTTAATTATTATTTCTTTCTTTCTTTTTAATTCCTTTTTTAATTTTGTTCTCGGGGAGGGGGGGGGCTGGGCCCCCTAGTCAGTGGCTCAAGGGAGCCTTAACGGGTGCCCGAGTGCGGGCAGAGCCGGGCGACGGGAGGGGCGAACCCGGGCGCATGGGGCACATGGCCGGCATGGGCAACGCCCGGCGGCGGTGGCAGGGACGGCACCGCGGGGCCACAGCGGGCGACACCGGCAGCGGGCACCACGACGGAGGCAGGCGCGCGGCGCGGTGAGGCCAAGGCCGAAGTGGCCGGAGCAGGGAAGGCAGTGGCGCACGCAGGGAGGGGCGGCCATGGTGAGCGCGAAGCCGTGCGAGGAGGGGCAGTGGGTGTCGTGGTTCTAACTCTGACAGTGATGTAGGGGGGTATGTATGGAGAGGCCAGATCTTAGCTATGGAGGAGTTGTAAGCACACGAGGATTACGAGTTCAGGCCCTTCTCGGAGGAAGTAACCGCCCTACGTCTCGGTGCCCGGAGGCGGTCGACTGAATTATGTGTGTATGAATAACAGGGGTGCCAACCCTTGATATTGAGGAGGGGGTGGCTTATATAGAGTTCGCCAGGCCCCTCCAGCCCTTAGTAATGCAAGGTTTAAAGTACATTAAGACTGGGGGTTACTGGTAACGCCCCTAATAAAGTGCTATGATGACCATAAAAGCTACTTAATGACCGACCGTTTGCGTGCAGGGTGACTTTAGATCTCCTGGCAGTCGAGTGGATGGAAACTGGTCGAGTGATTGCTTCGTGGTCGAGTGTCTTGAATCTGTCGAGTGGGATACCTCCAAGTCGATTGAAAGGTGACTTCTTCTAGGGATGTCCTTGGGTAGGGTACTTAGGACAGGTCCATGCCCCTATCCTAGGTACATAGCTTCATCATTAGCCCCCGAATGGATCGAGGTTCGAGTGGGGAAGGAGTTGGGGATCTTTCCGACTGGTTCTTCATGTTATATGAACGTCTTGTTTTGGATCAATTGTCACGGATGACGTCGTCAATTTCTTTCAGTCACCTTGATCCATTCTTGGCCTCTTGTCGAGTGAATTTCTTTACTTGTGAAGTTCCGAGTGACGGTGTGAAAGGGATCTTCTGTTTGACGAGTTGTTCTGCGGCCCGCGGATTTTGCGGGATTTTAATTTCGGGAAGCGCGCGGGACGGGGGCGGCCACAGTAATCGGATGGGATAGGCGGAAGCTCCTCGATCCCCGCGCCACCTTTTTCGCCACGTACCGCGCACACCCATTGCGGGATTTGACGGGATTGCCTGGGCCTACCAGTCAGCCACTTGGAAGCGACCTCTTATAAGCTGCCGGCTCGGGACCCCCGAACAGTGCGCCTTCACTTTTCCCCCTTCCTTCACAAGATCCTCCGCCACCTCCGCTCCCACCTTGGTGCCATAGGTCTGTTCGAGCTTCGCCGGCGACGATGGTGAAGGAGAAGACGTCGGCTCTGGAGCGCGCGAAGAAGGCGGCGGTGCAGGGGAAGGGGAAGAAGTCCGCTCGGGGCGGATCTTCCTCGAGGACTGCTCTGCCCAAGGATTGGATCCAGGGCGACTGGATGCCGTCGGTGATTCGGCAGGATGATCTCGATGATCTGGTCGAGGGGGGATTCATTCCCCACAAATCTGCGTGCCTCCCGGGGAAAGAAGTCGAACCCCAGCCTCTTGATGGTGAGTGCATCCTCCTCGCCACCCATATTGATCGTGGATTCTCTCTGCCTCCTCATCCTTTTTTCCGGAGCTTCTTGAACTTCTTCCGAGCGCAGCTCCATCACTTTACTCCCAATTCTATTGTGTATCTTGCTGCTTTTGTTTCCTTGTGTGAAAACTTCTTGGGTTGCCGCCCCCATTGGGGACTCTTCAAGCACATCTTCACTTGCCGCTCTCAGTCGGTCAAGAAGGCCAAGTCGAGTGACGAACGGACGCAGGTGATCCAGCTGTGCGGGGGTCTGGCGATCCAGATGAGGGGAAAAAGTTCCTTTCCGTCTATCACTTTTCCCGAGTCAGTCCGTGGGTGGCAGTCGACTTGGTTTTACTGTAAAGACCAGGTGACCCTAGGATAGTCGACTGGGCTTCCCCCTTTTTCTCTGAATCGAGCACAAAAACCTGCCTCTCTGAAAGTGACGCCGGAGGAAAAGGCGCAAGTCAAGGTGCTGGTCGGTCAAGTGGTTCAGCTTGTCTGCGAGGGTGTGACTAGCATGGACTTGTTGGAAGTCTTCCTTCGGAGGCGCATCCAACTGCTTCAGGCTCGTGACCACCCGATGTGGCTGTACTCGGGTCTCGAAGACAGCACTCAGATTCACCCAGAGGAGGTCACTGACAAGATGTTGGAAGGGTGGCTGTCGAGTATCACAGGGAACAAGGACAACCCCCGAGGAGCCAGGAGGATTCCTCCACTCGACCAAACATACGAAGTGGACAAGGTCTGACCTTGCATTTCCGACTGTGATCTTGCTTTATTTATTTGTTCTTTTTGGATCAGTCGATTGACTTTTGTCTCATTTGTTGTCCTCTAGGCCACTACTGAGATGTACTCGACACCCAATGGAGCACAGGAGCAGGCCGAGGAAGGAGAGGCGAGTGGAGGCGAAAGTGGAGACGAGGGAGAAGAGTGGGAATCTGATGGCGAAGGAGAGGGGGATGACGACAACGACTCTAGTGAAGACAAGGAGGAAGAAGTCAAACCTCCCCACTCGGAACGGCGATCCAAGCTTACACACGACCCTGCGCGGGAACGTTGTAAGGCGACTGTCCCTGTTGGGCAGTCGTCGAAGCGCCCTCGGACCTCATCTTCAGCGCCGACAGAAAAAGCTCCCAAGCACCCATGCGCGACGCCGTCCAAGCCGCCCAAGGCTCTGCCCAAGATGAAGATGACTGTCCCCACCATTTCTGGGTAATAGTAGAATTTGTTTTCCTTTGTCGAACGTGACGGACTCTTGGTCGACTCATTGAATAAGCTGACTGACTTTCGAAATTTGCAGTGCTGCCACCTCAGAGATCTCCGCCAAGGACGATGATCAAGAGATGGAAGACGCTGTTACCTCCAACCCCGGTACGATTACTGATGCTCTGCTTTTAGTCGACTGACGATTTCTTATAATTTTGGTCGATTGGATTTTTCTTGTAGCTCCTCCTCATGTCATTAACCACCCTGATGATGACGACGAAGTGCCGCTGAGGGCGCGAAGGAATAGGAGGGCGCCGGCTGGCAAGACCCCACAAACTACTCCGGCGCCTGAGGCCGCAGTCCGGGAGGGTGGTGATACCACTCGGGTTTCTGTGACCTTCGCTGAACCTCTGACGAGTGCTCGGCCTTCGATGTCGACTGCAAATCTGCCTTCGCTTTTTGCCACACACCACGTCCCTGAGGACCAAGTGGGTGCCGCGAAAGAGGCTATACGCCAGGCGGGGATCATGATGGAGCAAGTGAAGGTGGTTCGGGAAGCCAGCCAAGCAGCTTATGACGCGAGCTCAGCTCTTCAGAGCAACGTCCAGGTCAGTCGATTCACCACATGTTCTGTTAGGATATGCTATCTGAAGAATCTCTTTTCCAAAGATCTTTATATCTGTACGCCCACTGGGTGTGTCTATTAATCTTTTTGACGAGTGGGGGCACGCTAAGTGCACCCACTGGGTGTAGTCCCCGAGACTACGGTGGACTGCTGGCAGTCGACTGTAGTCTTTATATTGTGTTGCTTTAGCTGAACTTCTTCACTCGGTCTGGTCAGGCCATGTCGAATGGAACTGTACACGGTCGGCTGCGGGCAGTCGATTTTTTTGGTCGAACCAGTGGGGGCACACTGAGTGCACCCACTGGGTGTAGTCCCCGAGACTACTGTCGAATGTTTTTGATTCGGTTGTAGTCTTAGAAACGCCATCATTGTCTCTTGGTTACTCGGAAGCAACTTATCTTGGATGTCTGTCGACTGATTTTTTGCAGAAATCCTGCGAACTTGTGGCTCGTTACACTGAGTTGGAGAACAAACAGATCCAGCTAAACCTTGACTTGAAGCTTGCTTAGGAGAACTTGCAGAAGGCAAGGGACGAAGCAAAAGGTATGGCTGGTGAGCTTTTGTCGACTGTCCTTTCTTTCTGGCCGTCCTCGATGTTGATCTCACTTGCTGTTTCGCAGACAAAATGGAGGAGGCTCTGAAGAAGAAGGATCAAGACCTTGCCGAAGCGCAGAAGGAGGCCCTGAACAAAACGAAGCTTGCTGAAGAAAAACTGGCTTCAGTCGGTACTCTTGAAAAGGAAAACTCCAGGCTGAAAACTGCTCTCGATGTGGCTAATCGAGAGGCCAGCCGTTTGAAGAATGGCAATATAGCTCTGAATGAAAAGGCAAGTGAACTGGCGGGGAAGAGGAACGATCTGGAGGCTTATCTCGGTGGACTCGCCAAGAAGCTGTTCGTCATGCTCTAGGGTAATTACTCCGGCCCGACGGACTTGCAGTTACCAAATCTGCGTAGAGCCACTGACTTATCCTTGAATTGCGTTTACAGAATTCTGCCAGAACTTCGAAGAGGAGACCAGTTGAGTGGAGACAGACTTGGACCCCATCAATTCTCCAGTGAAGGACGAGGCTGCTATGAACGTGCTCCGACTGGAATCTCGTGTTGCCGGCGTTGTTGACTATCTTGCTCGGTTGAAGGTTGCGATGTCACGGATCGACACGTCGCTCTGGCCTAGGACGACGCTTCAGAATGACCTCGAGTCCCTGATGACTCGACTGAATGAAGTCCCAGGTCGAGTGGCGGAATGGAAGAAATCTTCTGCTAGATGTGGCGCTGACGTCGCTCTGTCTCTGGTCCGTGTCCACTGCAAGGAGGCGCGAGAAGAAAAGTTGGCCGCCATCCAAGTTGCCAATACCAGGAAGCACAACTTTCAAGACTTCATGGAGACTTTCATTGCTGCTGCCACTCGCATTGCAGACGGGATCGACTTGGACGAGTTCGTCGCCCCTTCCAGTCCTCCGCATGAGGAATAAAAACTTTTATGCTTCACTTTAAATTTGCCTCGGAATGCCGAGTGGATTTTGTAACCGTTAAACTCTGTCGAGCTGGAGGCTCGAGTACTTTGATCTGCGGTCTAGAACCTTTGGATCTTATCTGAACTTGATTTATCGTTGAATATCTTCATGAATTATCTGTCGAGTGGAACTTGTTCTTCACTCGAAATAACTTTGTATTTGTGGTGCAACTCCGAAGGAGAAGGTAGTAGTCGATTTGCACCTCGTCGTCCTTGCAGATTGGGATGTGTTCCGTACTTAGGCGAGCACTGGGCTACAGCTAAGCCTCCGAGTGGAAGGTCTGCTCTCCACTCGCTAGGATTTTAAAAACTTAGGCGAGTACTGGACTGCAGCTAAGCCCCCGAGTGGGAGGTCTGCTCTCCACTCGGTAGGATTTTTTCAAACTTAGGCGAGTACTAGACTGCAGCTAAGCCCCCGAGTGGGAGGTCTGCTATCCACTCGGTAGGATTTTTTCAAACTTAGGCGAGTACTGGACTGCAGCTAAGCCCCCGAGTGGGAGGTCTGCTCTCCACTCGGTAGGATTTTTTCAAACTTAGGCGAGTACTGGACTGCAGCTAAGCCCCCCGAGTGGGAGGTCTGCTCACCACTCGGTAGGATTTTTAAATACTCAGGCGAGCACTGGGCTGCAGCTAAGCCTCCGAGTGGGAGGTTTGCTCTCCACTCGATAGGATTTTTAAACACTTAGGCGAGCACTGGGCTGCAGCTAAGCCTCCGAGTGGGAGGTTTGCTCTCCACTCGGTAGGATTTTTAAACACTTAGGCGAGCACTGGGCTGCAGCTAAGCCTCCGAGTGGGAGTCTGGCTCACCACTCGGTAGGATTTTTAAACACTTAGGTGAGCACTGGCTGCAGCTAAGCCTCCGAGTGGGAGGTTTGCTCTCCACTCGGTAGGGTTTTTAAACACTTAGGCGAGCACTGGGCTGCAGCTAAGCCTCCGAGTGGGAGTCTGGCTCACCACTCGGTAGGATTTTTAAACACTTAGGTGAGCACTGGGCTGCAGCTAATCCTCCGAGTGGGAGTCTGGCTCACCACTCGGTAGGATTTTTAAACACTTAGGCGAGCACTGGGCTGCAGCTAAGCCTCCGAGTGGGAGTCTGGCTCGCCACTCGGTAGGATTTTTAAACACTTAGGTGAGCACTGAGCTCTAGCTAAGCCTCCGAGTGGGAGTCTGGCTCGCCACTCGGTAGGATTTTTAAACACTTAGGCGAGCACTGAGCTGCAACTAAGCCTCCGAGTGGGAGTCTGGCTCGCCACTTGGTAGGATTTTTGTTTACAAACTTAGGCAAAACGGATTCGCAGCTAAAACACCCACTAGGGGATTTCACACGCAAACAAAAGCAACAACAATTATAGGAAAATTTGTAACACTCTTGTCTTTGATAAATAGACTACAGAAGTTTTTCTTATTACATCTCATCCGAGTGAGAATTCAAGTGTGAAAGGGGCGGAGCAATTCTGCATCCCAAGCTCGTGGCTCATCGATCTGGCGATCGACATTGTAAAGGTGATACGCTCCATTGTGGAGGACTCTGGTGACGATGAAGGGACCTTCCCAAGTAGGAGCGAGCTTGTGTGGTTTCTATTGATCCACTCGGAGGACCAAATCTCCTTCTTGGAAGTCTCGACTCTTCACATTTCTGGCATGGAATTGACGCAAGTCTTGCTGATAAATGGTCGATCGGATCATAGCCATTTCTCTTTCTTCTTCCAGGAGGTCGACTGCGTCTTGCCAGGCTTGTTCTGCTTCATCTTCGGTATAAAGCTCGACTCGGGGTGCATTGTGAAGTAGATCACTCGGCAGGACTGCTTCCGCTCCGTAAACCAGAAAGAACGAAGTTCTTCCAGTCGACCGATTCGGGGTAGTCCTCAATCCCCACAGAACCGATGGAAGCTCGTCGACCCAAGCGCCTGCTGCGTGCTTGAGATCACACATCAGCCGAGGCTTTAGTCCTTTGAGAATCAGACCATTTGCCCTTTCTGCTTGTCCATTCGACTGGGGGTGGGCGACCGATGCGTAGTCGACTCGTGTGCCTTGAGAGGCGCAAAAAGCTCTGAACTTGTCTGAATCAAAGTTTGACCCATTGTCGGTGATGATGTTATGCGGGACTCCATATTTGAATGTTAACTCTGTGACGAAACTGATAGCAGTGCAAGCATCAAGATTCTTGATAGGCTTAGCTTCAATCCATTTGGTAAACTTGTCGACTGCCACAAGCACATGTGTGAAACCGCTCCTGCCTGTTCTCAATGGGCCAACCATGTCCAGTCCCCAAACAGCGAAGGGCCAGACGAGTGGAATGTTCTTCAGGGCTGATGCAGGCTTGTGCGACATCTTGAAGTAGAACTGGCACCCTTCACACTTGTCGACTATCTCTTTTGCCATTTCATTCGCTCTTGGCCAGTAAAATCCCGGTCGGTATGCTTTAGCCACAATGGTCCGAGAGGACGCATGATGACCACAGGTCCCCGAGTAGATATCATCAAGGATTATCTGACCTTCTTCTGGTGTTATACACTTCTGACCGACTCCAGTCGCGCTTTCTCTATACAACTGTCCCTTTATGACTGTAAAGGCCTTGGATCGACAGACGATCTGTCGAGCCTCTTCTTCGTCCTCCGGGAGTTCCTTTCTTAGGATATACGTGATGTACGGTATCGTCCAGTCAGGGGTGATTGCCAAAACTTCCATGATTAGGTCGACCACTGCCGGAATTTCAACTTCAGTCAGCTCTGTGGCACTCTTTGGCTGCGGGGCTTCATCTGTAAAAGGATCTTCTTGGACTGATGGCGAGTGGATGTGTTCCAAAAACACATTGCTGGGGATGGCTTCTCTCTTGGAGCCTATCTTTGCCAAATCATCAGCCGCTTGATTTTTCAGTCGGGGGATGTGATGAAGCTCTAACCCCTCGAATTTCTTCTCTAACTTTCTCACTGCATTGCAATAACCAGTCATAGCTGGACTTCTGACGTCCCATTCTTTCATCACCTGATTAACCACCAAATCTGAGTCGCCATAGACCATGAGGCGACGGACGCCGAGTGAAATGGCCATGCGCAACCCATACAAAAGTGCTTCATATTCTGCTTCGTTATTGGAGGAATCGAAGTGAATCTGGAGAACATATCTGAGCTTATCTCCTCGGGGGGAAACCAATACTACCCCAGCACCGGAACCATTCAACATCTTAGATCCATTGAAGAACATGGTCCAGTGCTCCGAGTGAACTTGAGTCGGAAGTTGCTATTCGATCCACTCGGCGACGAAATCTGCAATTGCTTGGGACTTGATAGCTTTCTTTGCCTCAAACTTGATATCTAGGGGAAGAAGTTCAATTGCCCATTTGGCCACTCGACTAGTTGCATCTCTGTTGTGCAAAATCTCTGATAGTGGAGCGTCGCTGACGACTGTAATGGAATGATCAGAGAAGTAATGTGCAACCTTCTTCGTGGTCATATAAATCCCATATACAAGCTTCTGGTAATGAGGATATCTTTGCTTTGAAGGAGTCAAAACTTCAGAAACATAATATACTGGGCGCTGAACTTTGAAGGCCTTTCCTTCTTCTTCCCGCTCGACCGTAAGTACTGTACTGACAACTTGTCCTGTGGCTGCAATGTAAGCAAAGGCTCCTTGCTGATTGGGGCAGCAAGCACCGGCTGGGTGGAGAGCAGAGCTTTGAGCTCTGTAAACGCCGCATCAGCTTCTGGAGTCCACTCGAACTTGTCGGACTTCTTCATCAGTCGGTAAAGAGGCAATGCCTTTTAGCCGAGGCGAGAGATGAATTGACTTAAAGCGGCCAAGCATCTTGTAAGCTTCTGGACGTCATGCACACGCACAGGACGTTTCATCCGGAGTATAGTACCAATTTTTTCAGGATTGGCGTCGATTCCCCGTTCGGAAACGAGAAAACCGAGTAACTTCCCACCTGGAACTCCGAACGTGCACTTTGACGGATTGAGCTTGATATCATACCTCCTGAGGTTGGCAAAGGTTTCAGCAAGGTCAGTCAGCAGGTCGGAACCCTTCCGTGACTTGACCACAATATCATCCATGTATGCCTCCACATTTCGACTGATTTGAGTGAGCAAACACTTCTGAATCATCCTCATGAACGTGGCTCCAGCATTCTTGAGGCCGAACGGCATGGTGACATAATAGAAGCACCCGAATGGAGTGATGAAAGCTGTTTTGATCTCGTCGGGCCCGTACAGACGGATCTGATGGTACCCGGAATAGGCGTTTAGGAAAGACAAACGCTCACATCCTGCAGTCGGGTCGACTATCTGGTCGATGCGGGGGAGAGGAAAATGATATTTTGGGCAGGCCCGATTGATATGCTTGAAATCAATGCACATGCAAAGTGACTTGTCCTTCTTGGGGACCATGACAACATTGGCGAGCCACTCGGGGTGGTAAATTTCTCGGATGAACTCCGCTGCTAAGAGCCGAGCCACCTCCTCGCCAATGGCCTTCCTCTTCTGGACGGCGGACCGTCGAAGATGTTCTTTCACAGGTTTAAATTTTGGGTCGACTCGTAGACGGTGCTCAGCCAGCCCCCTGGGAACTCCAGGCATGTCAGCAGGCTTCCATGCGAAGATGTCCCAGTTCTCACGGAGGAACTGGATGAGCGCTTATTCCTATTTGGAGTCGACCGTCGTTGAGATGTGAGTCGGAGCAGCGTTTGGATCGGTCGGGTGAATGTGAACTGCCTTCGTTTCACCGGAAGACTGAAAAGCTGATTCTGAAGCAGGCTTCTTAGCTCGTAGCAACTCACTCGGATCTGCAGTCTTCTGATACTCTTGCAGCTCGACCACCGCCATCTAAGCGTCAGCAATCTTTGAGCCTTTCTGAAAACACTCCTCTGCTTTCTTCCGATTGCCTGTAACAGTGATCACACCTTTGGGACCAGGCATCTTCAATTTGAGATACACATAACATGGTCGAGCCATGAAGCGTGCATAAGCTGGCCTGCCCAAAATAGCGTGATAAGAAAAAGCTGGCCTGCCCAAAATAGCGTGATAAGCACTTTGGAAATCCACAACTTCGAATGTCAATTTTTCCTTGCGGTAATTCTTGGAATCACCGAAAACCACATCAAGAGCAATTTGGCCGAGTGACTCGGCTTTCTTCCCAGGAATGACTCCATGGAAACTCATGTTACTGGTGCTGAGCCTGGACATCGGAATGCCCATCCCTTTCAATGTTTTTGCATACAGTATGTTCAAACCGCTGCCTCCATCCATCAGAACTTTGGTCAGTCGAGTGCCTTCGACAACTGGGTCGACCACCAGAGCTTGCCTCCCAGGGGTGGCAATGTGCGTAGGGTGATCAGACTGGTCGAATGTGATGGCAGTCTGGGACCACTTCAGATAATTGGGTGTTGCCGGAGCAACCATATTTACCTCACGGTTAATAACCTTCAGTCGACTTTTGCTCTCAACATCAGCAAAAATCATCAGGGTGGAATTGATCTGGGGTACCCATCGTCACTATCTTCCTTGTCCTCAACTTTGTCCGACTCCTTTTCCTTATCTTTGGACTGCTTGCCCTGAAACTGCTGGATCAGAAGCCGACACTGTCGAGTGGTATGCTTTGGGTAAATGAGTTTACCCTCTTCATCTTTCTTGGTGTGTATGTGACATGGTAGATCCAAAACATCATTTCCATCTTGGTCCTTAACTTTCTTGGGGTTCCAAGGTCCTTTGGGTTTTCCCTTAAATTTTCCCTGGGTTACGGCCAGGGCCTCCCCAGGAGCGGCTGGCTCGGCTTTCCGCTTATGTTTCTGACTGGAATTTCCTTCGGCTTCCTGGGCGACCTTTATGCTTGCCACTCCGGAGTCGATCCTCATCTTCACCATTAGCGTATTTGGTGGCAATCTCCATCATCCGATTCAGAGACATCTCTCCGGTTCGACCGAACTTCAGATTCAATTCTCTGTACTTAACGCCTTCTTTAAAGGCATAAACTGCTTGATGATCTGGTACATTTTCAACTGTGTGATGCAATGTGATCCACCTCTGTATGTAATCCCTCAGAGTTTCATTCGGTTTCTGCACGCAAGACCGCAATTCCGTAAGGCCTGTAGGTCGCTTGCATGTTCCTTCAAATGTGGTGACAAACAATCAGGAGAGATCCTCCCAAGTGTAAATGCTGCTGGGTGCTAATTGATTCAGCCACGCTCTGGCTGAGCCTTCTAACATGAGAGGCAGGTGCTTCATGGCTACCTCATCGTTCCCACCGCCAATCTGGACAGCCACTCGGTAATCTTCGAGCCAAGTATCGGGCTTGGACTCATCGGTGAACTTACTAACTCCAGTCGCCAACCTGAAGTTGGGAGGAATTACAGCGGCTCTAATGGCTCGACTGAAACACTCCGGCCCTAAAACATGTACTCTGCTACTGGTAGGCGCATCTCTGTCGTGGCCTTCTCGGTGAGCTCTATTCCTGTCGACCAAACCTTGAACGAGAATGGATCTCGCATTAAAGCCTGGTTCCCTGGGGTCAACTGGAATTCTCCGCCCAACACTATGAGGGCGTCTGTCCACCTGTTGTCGAGGCACATATGATCCACTCCTCGAGGGAGGGGTTGGCACTCGACGTCGATCATCACGATCGAATTGGTGATCATACTGCTCATTCCTTCTGTACTGATCATGCCGGTCTCCACGTCCCTCACGCCTCGGAGGCGATCTTGGGCTGTGAGTCGACTGGACTGTATCCGCTGCAACGGATCGACTATGGATCCTGTTCCGCGACTGAGAAACAACGGAATTCTGGTCTCCCGCTGCCCGGAGCAACGCTCTGATTTGCAACAAGCCTCTGCCAGCCTCTGACTGGGAGGGCTGAATCGACTCTGCTATACGGGCCGCAGCCGCCAAATTCTGAATCGGAGTACGATACACCTGCGGGGCGGAAAGAGTTGACGTCGACTGGATTCTGGAGCCCGTTGACGCGCTCGCCCGTCGAGTATTCGCTGGAGATTCTCCAGTCGAGTGCGCTCAGCCAAGTTAGCCAAGCGCGCGTCCTCCAAGGCTCGGGCCTCGGGGGTTTCTCCAACGATAGGAGTGTGGAGTGCATCCATGTTCTGGCGGCGAAGTTCCTCCCACTGCAACAACATGAGAGGCTCTAGGAGATACTCCTCGTGAGGACGCGACGGGTCGCCCCCATCCGCGCCTCCGTCAGCGCGGGGGAAACCGGGAGGACTGTGTGGCCCATTGATCACCAGAACCTCTGCAGCTGGGTCACTGCTGTCGCATTCGGATGCGGTCTCTGTGGAGCCAGACGATAGGTCGAACAGGCCGTAGAGGGATTCGTCGGGCTCAATTGCCGCGACTTGTGGGGTGGCCGACTGGCGGGCCACCGCATGCCTCACCCACCTATGAAGCCTCGACCGACAGGAGCGCTTGCGCCGGTGAGAAATAGGGCGGGGAGATGCCACGGGAGCCGACCGATATTGGGTCGATGGCTGCCGCAGGAGGACACCACGGACGCATGCGCGAAAGTGCGTCGCTCCGCGGACAGGGAGCGCGTCGACATCGAGTGGAGCCTCCTGAAGCCAAGCGGAGTCGTCGGCGATGAACGTGAGCGCGTTGAGACGGATCTCGCAGCCCTCCAGCAAAGCTCCGCCCGAAACCATGATCAAGGAGATCGGAAAAAATCGCAACTTCTGAAACTAGGCGCTAAGACTCCTGGCCCCACGGTGGGCGCCAACTGTCGTGGTTCTAACTCTGACAGTGATGTAGGGGGGTATGTATGGAGAGGCTAGATCTTAGCTATGGAGGAGTTGTAAGCACACGAGGATTACGAGTTCAGGCCCTTCTCGGAGGAAGTAACAGCCCTACGTCTCGGTGCCCGGAGGCGGTCGACTGAATTATGTGTGTACGAATAACAGGGGTGCCAACCCTTGATACTGAGGAGGGGGGTGGCTTATATAGAGTTCGTCAGGCCGCTCCAGCCCTCAGTAATGCAAGGTTTAAAGTACATTAAGACTGGGGGGTTACTGGTAACGCCCCTAATAAAGTGCTATGATGACCATAAAAGCTACTTAATGACCGATCGTTTGCGTGCAGGGTGACTTTAGATCTCCTGGCAGTCGAGTGGTTGGAAACTGGTCGAGTGATTGCTTCGTGGTCGAGTGTCTTGAATCTGTCGAGTGGGATACCTCCAAGTCGATTGAAAGGTGACTTCTTCTAGGGATGTCCTTGGGTAGGGTACTTAGGACTGGTCCATGCCCCTATCCTAGGTACATAGCTTCATCAGTGGGCGCGTGCGGGCGCAGGGCAGCGCACGAGTGGGGGTTGCGGGCGAAAGCGAGCGAGCACCTAGCTAGGCGTGCGGTGCGGGGGCGCGTCCAGCGCGGGGCGTTCGTGGATGCAGTGGGGCGCGCCGTGGCGGGGCGACGCGGGTCAGGCGAAGCAAGCACGGGGAGGGGGTGGCGATGCGCGGGCGCGCGCGCGGTCGTGCTGGGAGGGGCCGTGGACCAGCCAGTTCGCACGGGCACGGGCACGGGCACGGGACGGGCACGGGCACGGGACGGCGCAGGCACGCGGTGAGCGCAGCCGGCGCCGGTGCATGCGGGGGTGAGAGGAGGAGGGGGCCTCACGGGGGAATCAGGGGGGGGGGGGCAGCGGGGCGTGAGGAGGAGGATGGAGACGACGCGGCGGAGCGGGAGGCAGACTGGTGAGGGAGCGCTCCGGCGAGGCGGTGACGGCGACGGCGGTCTCCTCCCCCGATCCCGATCCAGTCGGGGGAGAGGGGGAGATATTTTTGCGGGGGGGAGTGGGGGTGTGCCGGTGGGGGTCCAGTGGAGTGGGGAGGGGGTTAAGGAGAGGAGATGAGACGGACGGGTGGGTTGGCCCAATGGCCAACTGGGCCAGAGTCCAGGGGGGCAGGGGGGTTGCCTCTTTTATTTTATTTTAGTTTTTTTGTTTTTCTTTTTATTTATTTTCTTTTCTATTTTAATTCATTTTAAAATACTTAGGCATTTTATAAAAATGTGTTTATTACAACATAATTACATACGCAAAATATGGCACCTCCCAAACATTTTTGTTTTAAATTTTGAAAAACTCTTATTGTTGACATTTTTCGAATTTGAATATTTGAAATGGTTTCGAACCAACGCAAGGTTAACAATAGTAATCGTGGTGACATGGCACCATTAGCGTGGGATTACTGTAGCTTAATTACCCGAACGTTACAAAACTCCTCCACTACAAGAAATTTCGTCCCGAGATTTAGGAGGTAGAAGGAAACAGTGCGGGGTATTCATCACGCAGGCGGTCCTCGCGTTCCCAAGTGGCTTCATCTTCAGAGTGATGCGACCACTGGACCTTGAGGAATTCGATCGCTTTCTGACGTGTGCGGCGTTCAGCTTGGTCGAGAATGCAGACCGGATGCTCTTTATAGGAGAGGTCCTATTGCAATTCGAGCACTTCATGATCCACTTCTCAGATTGGATCCTTGAAGCAACAGCGGAGCTGTGACATGTGGAACACATCGTGAACCTGAGAAAGGTTCGGCGGAAGCTCCAGTTGATATGCCACTTTTCCACGCCTTTCGAGAATAGTGAAGGGACCGATATAGCGAGGAGCTAGCTTGCCCTTGATCCCGAAGCGGTGAGCACCCTTCATTGGTGTAACTCGAAGATAAGACTTTTCGCCAGGTTGATAGACCATGTCCTTGTGATGACGGTCATACTGACTCTTCTGACGTGACTGAGCAGTCTTGAGATTCTCACGAATAATGCAGACTTGTTCTTCGGCCTGTTGGATAATATCCGGACCGAAGAGTGGACGTTCCCCAGTTTCTGACCAGTTCAGAGGGGTTCGACACTTTCGTCCATATAATACTTCGAAGGGGGACATCTTCAGACTAGCTTGATAGCTATTATTATAAGAGAACTCGGCATATGGAAGAGATTCCTCCCATTTCATGCTGAAGGAAATTACACAAGCTCGAAGCATGTCTTCGAGAACTTGGTTGCACGTTCAACCTGCCCTTGCGATTAAGGATGAAACGCAGTACTGAACGACAGATGAGTTCCCATCGCTTCTTGGAAACTTTCCCAAAACCTTGAAGTGAATAAGCTGCCACGGTCTGAACTGATAACCAGTGGAATACCGTGAAGTGAAACAATTCTGGACATGTAGAGAGTTGCAAGCTGACTAGCAGTGATTGTTTCTTTGACCACCAGAAAATGAGCAAATTTAGAAAGCCGGTCAATGACGACAAGAATAACATCATTACCTTTCTGCGATTTGGGAAACCCAGTGACGAAATCCATTTCAAGATGGTCCCATTTCCATTCAGGAATAGAGATAGGTTGCAAAGTTCCAGAAGGCCTTTGATGTTCAGCTTTGATACGATGGCAAACATCACACTCAACAACATAACGAGCAATGTCTGGCTTCATATTAGACCACCAGAATCTCTGACGGATGTCTTGGTACATCTTTGTACTACCGGGATGAATAAACAAAGGCGTATCATGAGCTTCTTTCATAACCTTTTTAGTCTGATCTAGGTTTTTCCTCGAACATGGTACCACTAGGCGGCCTTTGAAGTAGAAGGCGCCATCATCGGCGATAGTGAAGTATGAGGGCTTTCCTTCTGCTAGATGGCGTTTAATCTTATGGACTTCAGAGTCATAACCTTGAATAGTCTTTATACCATCTACGAGATCTGGTACGACAGCCAGGGTATTTAGAGAACCCTTAGTAACAATACGAAGATTCATCTTTTGGAACTCTGGGGGAGGGGGAGCGAGTGCACCAGGGGGAACAATATGAAGGTTCAGCTTTTTGAATTCTTCAACAAGCGAGGGCTGAACTTTGTGAACCTGGAGGTGGTTGCAGTAAGACTTGCGGCTCAAGGCGTCAGCCATTACATTAGCCTTGCCTGGGGTATAGGATATACCCACGTCAAAATCTGCAACAGTCTCCATCCATCTCTGCTGACGGAGGTTCAAGTCTGGTTGAGTAAACAGATACTTCAGACTTTGATGGTCGGTGAAGATCTCGCAACAATTACCGAGAAGGTAATGTCGCCACTGCTTCAGAGCATGAATGACAGCAGCAAGCTCGAGGTCGTGAACTGGGTAGTTTTCTTTGTGAGGGCGCAGTTGACGAGAGGCATAAGCAATCACTCTGCGCTCTTGCATTAGGACACAGCCTAATCCTTGACGGGAAGCGTCGTAGTAAATGACTAAGTCCTTCTTAGTATCAGGTGGAGCAAGCACTGGGGCAGAAGTCAACTTGTCTTTGAGCGCCTGGAAACTTTCCTGACACTTGTCTGTCCATTGGAACTTGACGCCCTTATGCAACAGATTAGTCAGAGGCCTAGCAATCTTGGAGAAGTTCTCGAAAAATCGACGGCAATAGCTGGCGAGACCGAGAAAACTTCGGACTTGCTTGCCAGTCCTCGGAGGAGTCCAATCAAGAATAGCCTAAACTCGTTCAGGGTTGACGGAAATACCATCCTTGGAGATGACATGCCCAAGATAGGTTACCTCGGGGAGCCAGAATTCACATTTGGAATATTTAGCATAGAGTTGATGCTCTCGAAGCTTTTCCAGCACAAGACAAAGATGTTCAACATGTTCTTCTTTGTTCTTGGAAAATACCAGGATATCATCCAGATAAACCATGACGAACTTGTCGAGCTAATCCATGAATATGTAGTTCATCAGATGAGAGAAAGTGGCTGGAGCATTCGTTAAGCCGAATGACATGACGGTGTACTCGTATGATCCATACCGAGTCACAAAGGCGGTTTTTGGGATATCCTCTTCACGAACACGGATCTGGTGGTAACCCAACCTCAAGTCAAGTTTGGAGAACACTGATGAACTAGCCAGTTGATCATAAAGATCATTGATCCGAGGAAGAGGGTATTTGTTCTGAATGGTAGCTTGGTTTATAGGACGGTAGTCTTGGACTAATCTGTTCGTCCCATCCTTCTTCTTAACAAAGAGAGAAGGTGCTCCCCAAGGAGAGCAACTAGAGCGAATGAAACACTACAAAAAAATACACTTTCGTGATGATACGTGTTTGTCACAGTAGGTCGCGTTTTTTGTCATGCATGTACATCCATGACAAATTTATGACAGAATCAAGATAGTCATACCTGTGCTATGGTAGAAGTGTTCCATGACATTACCAAAATTATCATCACGGAAGTGTCCACTTCCATGATGATAAATAGCGCGTCACAGAAGTGCTTTTGTCAAGGGTGACCGACACGTGGCATCCACCGTAATGGAACGCCGTTAAGCTATCGGGTCGGGTTTTGGATCCGATAACCCGTTAATAGCCCCGACCAATGGGAAATTCCACGTGTAAAATTCTTATTGGTCGGACGAAACACGTGTCAGCTCGTCAGTGGGTCAGATATGCGCCTATGATATGTCGACACGTGCCATGGCCCACCACTGGCCCATTTAGCTTACAAAGCCGGCCCGTTTGACTTGGTCAAAAGTTAACGGGCTGGCCCATGAAAAGCCTGTTAACGGTCTCTTCGCAAATAGCCCATTTTACGACCCATTAACTCACGGCCCATTAGGCCCTAAAGGAAATCGGCCCAACAACGTCATGTGGTCCGTCGAATATAACACCAGCCCATTTCACTTTCGGCCCATGTATGGCCCACGACGTCTTTCGGCCCATATGAGGCCTTCGTATCTTTTGGCCCTTTACAGGCCCACGGTGACTCTAGCACATAATGAACAGTAATTTTCTTTATACCCGTTAACGGCCCGTGATTTACATGGGCCGTTTCCAGGCCGCGTTAGCTTTCGGCCTATTGACAGCCCATACGTTCTTGGGCTCCTTTTTGGACCTCGATTACTTCCGGCCCGTTACTAGCCTGTTCCCCTAATGGGCCAACTTCGGCCCATGGCAAGAGTCAGCCCGTTACTGGCCTGTTCCCCTAATGGACCAAATTCGGCCCATGGCAAGAGTCGGCCCGTTAGTGGCCTGTTACCCTAATGGGCCAAATTCGGCCCATGGCAAGAGTCGGCCCATTTCTGGCATGTTAACCCATTGCGCCGTTTCCACCCCGTCCTATATTCTGGCCCATTAACGAGCCGTTATGCCTGTGACAGAATTAAGCCTTTGTTGTCCTACGGCCTGTTAACGGCTTGTTACCGTGCTGGGCCGATACCAATTACGCCCGATTACGGCCCATGTAGACCCATTTATCCGATGGCCCGAGGCCCATCGATTACAGGCCCATTTATCGATGGCCCATAGGAGACCCATGGATCCTACGGCCCGTATATGGCCCATGGTAGTTGAGGCCACTAGCAAACCAGGGAAAAAGAAGACTAGGAGATAAATAAGGCCAAAACTAACGCTAGGCTATTAAGGCGATTGCACAGATTACATCCACTTGGCATCAAAGATCGCCACCAGTGCAAATATAGGGAACACCCTACACTATACAAAAATGGCTTGCTGTTTTCTTCAGCCGGTGGCTGCACGTTAAGAATAAATTTTGTATCACACCAAAACAAATTACAACTATATTACAAAAGGAAGGTTGGCATAAAACTTAACAGTCTAGCAGATAAATGCACCACCAGAAGTTCAAAAGCTCAGTTCATTTGACCTGACTGTTACATTTTAATGTTGTATTGTCCAATGGAGCACCATAACCCTCACCTTCATTTCCCCTACGCTCCTGAACAACATAGCAAATGTCTGATAGTCTGGTTTCAAAACCATGCATATCTTGACGACATTGAGCAATGTTTCTCCTTGTTTCACAAAGGGTCTCTGTTAGGGAATGGACCTGTGTCTGGAGCACAGATCCGACATTTCTTTGAGCTTGCATATCTTGATCATGAGGCAGTTTGGACGATCTTGCCTTAACAACCAACCCAGTATTACGCAGGAACGTGCTTTTGGCACTGTTAGTGGACATGTACTGACCCACTGCAGCAAGAGCTGACATTACGGTTATAGTTGCCTCGCCACCTTTAGAAGGTGGCGGTTCCACCATTTTTTCCATAGCTCACTGAAAAGTTGAGGTTTTACATTAGTAGTACTAGAACAGAAGATATTAAGGGGGCAGCAAAACCAAACAAGATAGCTTTGGTCTATATACAACCCTTATTTTGGTGAACCCATGTAAAATATTAGTTGTATTTTATTGCAAAGTACATACTAAAACCAGGTTCCAAACATATGACCATGTACCATCGCTAATGTATTGTCTATTTCTTCACATTGTATTGAGGGCTAAGGATAAAGATACGAAGTTTATAATACGGTAAGCATAGTATGACATCATTCATATCACAAAACAACTGAGAACAGACAAACAAGCAAGTCCAGCACGGAACTAGATTACGGGTCAATATCAAAGGAACATCTCCTCTCTTTTAAACCTTGTAAGGTGCAATGATACGCTAAGACAATTGTGTATAAAATTAAAAAGAGTAATAGACATTGGCTGCAAACCATGCAGTTCAAGGCACAAGTCAGAGTAAGTAGTAGTTAAAAGGCATGAGGATTAAGAACTTACAACAGCGGCTTTGACTGGTGTAGTCATGCCCTTCTTCTTGCTGGTGTGACAGTCCTTGAAGATTTCCACAGCATTTGGTTCAGGTACTTTTTGGTCCTTGTGGGATTTCCTCTGCATTTCAAACAAGTCAATAAAGATCTGATAATATGGTACAACAAAAAGAGTGAAACAATAGCTAATTACAAGAGCCTCGCAGTGTGCAATATAGCTACGAGATCCTGTCGTCTGTTGGAATTTCACTTTCGTATGGTTGGCCTTGTTCTTTGAACAATTCACCTACAAGAAGATAGATTTGTGTGGCACAAGCGTAAATAGGACTTCAACATGTGATCTAATCACATATATATAATGTACCTGCTACTTCGGATCAGACCAGTGTTTAACAAGGCCCCTCCAGTCTTCATCCGATATATTTTCCACTAGAGATGATTGGGGAAGTTCACTGTTAGCCTTGCCTTCAGAGTGTGTTTTCCTCAAGTTATACCAATACTGTCGCAGGGCAGACTTGAAAACATGGGTGCAAGCTTGTCTGGTTGCATCATCTTGGCTATCCAACTTGAACCTCATATGTTGAAAATTATGGGAGTCTCATTATCAGCAACCTAGAAAGTATGGGATAGAGCAAGATGATATTACTAGTATCCATACATAACCATACTTATAGATAAATGGCCGAGGAAGGTGTTGAACTAGGTTTTGTCTTTGTCATTCCTGTACCGAATCCATGTTGGGAGGATACGTACATGACACCTAACGGCAACCGCTGCCTCTGATATTAACTTGGCTGACTCTGTAGCATCACGTGGCCTTTTTAAACTGCCTCCAAATGGATCTCCACTCTTCCTCCTCTAGATTTAGTTAATCTATCGAGCATTATCCCTGATGTTTGTTTCCTCTTGCGCCTAGGTGCTAGTCCAACAACGAACATAGGAAGTGTTAGTGTACATCAAACTGTGAGACTACATATAAAGAAGCATGCAACTGTAACTTGACTCCAGCAACTACCTTCTTGCTATTGAAACTCACAAGGTTCATCTGATATTGCCAACTCATCTTGTGTCAAGAGTGCTTGGGAAGTAGTGTCAGGTGTCAAGGGAGCTTGGGAACGTGCTGCTAGCTCAGTTGACGCACGAGTAAGTCGTGCAGCTGGTAGTACTATGATAGGTGTTGCAAGAACTAGGGTTGTCTCTACTTGTTTGGTGGCAGCTATTTGTTTCTGTTTGGCTTTTTTTGCAACTCGTGTAGCATGGGATGCCGTGTTTGTAGAATTTTCCGCTGGACTTTGACCTTCTGTTGCACCATCAGTACCAGCAGAATCTGCAGGATTCATCCGCTTCTCATTCCCTGCCATTCTGTGTTTCTTCCTCTTTCTCTGTGCCATGTTAAGTCAAGCCGACAAGAAAAATGAATAACAATTTAGTTCTTCAGAACAAATTGATGCGTGATGCAGATGAACTGAACTTTGATGTTAGACAACCACATGATAGGAGGATGTAATATGTATGAAAAACAGGACGGAAGAGATAACCAGAACTATGATGTGTAAACTAAGAAGAAGACATTTCACAAAATTAGAAGCAATGCAATGGAAGGTAGACACCATATGAAAGATGCTACAAATATCGCTCTGCCAAGTTAACAGTGTCTCATCATAAATGGCATTTAAACAAATGTGAAGCAGTACAAGAAATAAATCATATGCAAGATGCAAACAACATCACACTACCATGTTAGAGGTCTCTCGTCATTAGTGCCATTGCATATTCACAGCTTATGATGTGTAAACTAAGGAGAAGGCATTTCAACAAATTAGAAGCAATGAAAGCTAGACACCATATGAAAGATGCAAGGAATATCACTCTACCAAGTTAAAATTGTCTCGTCATAAGTGCCATTTCAACAAATTACTAGTACAAGCTAGAAAAGAATGTGAGATGTAACCTATATCACACTCCAAAGTCAAACGTGTCTTATGATAAGTGATTGTTGCAGGTTACACAACAGTAGTAATTTGATGTAAGAACATGGTGTGATAGACAGATATTGTATGTTCTAGAAACATGAACACGTGTCTTATTCAAGTATAATGTGTAAAGTAAGCAGATGGAATTCAACAAAATTAGAAGCAATACAAGCTAGACATCACACATAACATGCAACCACATATAACAGTGCCAAGTTAGAGGGAGCACCGGTGATGCTGCACTAGGGGAGACATGCTCATCATAAACACAGCTTTGTTGAGTGTCTATGCATGTGTTGTCTTGGAAATCATCTTGGGGTGTGGAGGAGTAGAAACTGTAGAGGCCCTCCATTCGGAAGGAGCACCTTTATCCTCTGCCTTGCTAACTTCCTTCTGCTTTATTGATTTTGAATTGTCAAGTAAAACTGACAAGAAAAAGCAATAAAATTCTCTCTTCAGAACTCATTCATGCATGATACTGACAATCACTACTTTGATGTAAGGCAAACACATGATACCAAGATGGAATATGTACGAAAAACAGGACGACATGGCATGTTCACAACTGTTTGTGTAAACTAAGCAAAAACCATTCCAGCAAATAAGAAGCAATGCAAGCTAGACACCACATGAAAGATGCAACCAATATGACTCTGCCAAGTTAAAAGCGTCCCATCATAAATGGAATTTCAACAAATTAGAAGCAGCACATGCTATAAATCATATGAAAGATGCAACTAATATTGCACTGCATATACTAAAGGTGTCTCGTCATGTTGATTGATGTGGGATACAAAAAAACAATAGTTTTATGTAAGGACATGCTTAATAGACAGGTGTACTATGTACTAAATACAGGAAGACATGTCACATTAATAGGTATAATATATAAGCTAAGCAGACTAGCACATGCAGTTTAACCAGATTGGAAGAATTACAATCTAGACACCATATGCAACATGCAACCACATATCACGCTGCCAAGTTAGAGTAAGCACATGCGATGCTAGTGTGGGGGAAATGCTGTAATCAACTACAGAGCTACGTTCACTATCTTCATCTAGCATTTCTGTTTCTTGAGAATCATGTCGGGAGGCTGACGCTGCATTCTTTAAATGAGGAGTAGTCCCCTTGCCTGCCTGCCTCGTCATAAGTGATTGATGAGGGATACACAGGAACATTAGTTTGATGTAAGAACATGGTTAATACACAGATGTACTAGTATGTACCAAAAATAGAAAGGCATGTCATATTCAAAGGTATAATGTGTAAGCTAAGCAGATGAAATTTAAACAAATTGGAAGCAATACAAGCTAGACATCCGGCTGGAGTGGTGAGCATGATCATCTAGGACCTGAGAGCCTGGTGGGAGGCGGGCTGCTTCGCCACCATCGCAGCTTTTTAGTTGGCTTCCAGGTGATGCCTATCTTTGCTGGGCTTTTCACTGGCTCGGCCAGTGCCCTGACTAGCTATTTGTCTTCTGGTGCTCACGGGATGGTGGTTCATGTAAAAAAATATCTTTCCTTATCTTACCGACTTTGGCCTTTCGAATACAAGCTAGACACCATATGGAACATGCAACCACATATGACACCGCGAAGCTAAAGCAAGCACCTGGGATGGTGGTTCATTGCGAGCGAGGTCATCAACTCCAGAGCTACGTTTACCGTCTCCATCTGCTGACACTGCACCCTTTATAGCGCTGTAACGTGTCTTGCCTACCCGCATACGAAGCTAGAGCGACTTCTCTCTTTTATTTTTGGATTGTCTCATGGCAATAGAGTCTGAAATGCCCTTGCATAAAAACACAATAGTGAGAGTAAGGGTGAAGTGTGTGCAGAACTAGTGCACTGTAAAAGTAGCAGATAGCAGGTGGCTGAAAAATAAATGACATGAGACATATGATAGCTCTACAACATTGCATGGCAAACAAAATTAGATTCTACTCCGTATGATTTTGTAATATATGAGCACAGGAAATGCAGGTACTCCTCCAGCACACCACCACATGTGGTCATATCTAAGATAACAGTCGACTGAAAATAAATAGGTCAGTCGATTTTTTTAATGAACCGTCCGATCTATAAGGAATGGGTAGATGGCCTTCGTCTACCTCCCGCCGGTCACTATTGACGATCTTTCTCGAACCGCCAGCGACCACCGGCCCAGACCCCTGCCTCCGCCGCCCCGCCCTCCCATCGACCACACACCACCGCCGTGCTTGGCAGCGCCCCCAGGCCATCCCTTTAATCCCGGCCGACCTCCAGATCGGGCGCTAGTAGCTCTAGGCCACACACGCCCCTAAGATAAACACCAAGTTGCTGCTTCCCCAGCGTAATAGGCGTACTAGCGCCTGTTACGCCGGGGAATGCTTCCGTTAATTGGGAATCAACTGGCCAGAAATTGAAATTCAGGGGGGAGACGGACCTCTAGTTAAGGTGAAATAGTATATGAGGAGAAACCTTGTGCATCGCGAGTTACTAGGAACATCTAGTATCAAGAAGAAGCGGTCAACTAGTGTCTTCTGTGGGATGAATATCGTGCAAGCAAAGATGTAAGATTTGCACGAATAAGGGAAGAGGAGTACCTTTTTCGGTTGCCGGTGTGGTCACCTCCACATGTCGCTTCGATCTTCTTGTTTTTACCGGGGAAACCGATGTTCTAGAGGGTGCAGGGTTGGAAGAACCCATGGCCAAATTGTTGACTGTGTTGCCGTGGCCGTATGTCGGCGGAGGGGAAGCAGATCCGAGGCGGTGAAGGACGGCGTAGCAGGAACAACTCTGGTGCGGTGGAGGGTGGCAAAGTTGGAGCGGCAGCGGTGAGGCGCAGGACGGCGTGGTTGAACTGGCTCGGGCATGGGCGGCTCGGCCTCGGCTTCAACTACTTGCCATGGAGGGCGTTGAGGTTGAGGTTGCGGTGGACGATGACGTCGGGGTATCGGCTCCAGCGTGATGGAGGAGGGCGGCGGTTGATGGGTGGGATGGGGTGGCGGACGGAGGACGCCGGGGTTTCGCGGCTGGTGGAGAGGTAGTTTTGGCGCCCACGGAATACGAATGGGGAATCGGACGGGTGGGGGGGAACCATGTTTCGGTCTGGGATGCGCTTGTTTTTGGCTTTTTTGAACAGAAGATGGGACGCGCTTGTTTGAAATTTGGGGAAAGTACAAACTTTGCCCCCTCTTAAATTTCGGACCTACTGTGGGTCGGGGGTAGGATGGTAATCCCAGGTGTCTCAAATAGTGGGCGGGAGCAATTTCGGCCGCACACATGTGTGCTTAGGCGGCCATTGTGTATGAATATTTTTCGGATGCGGTTGCGTGGCGTCTAGATGAAGCTACAAACCTACCCCGGTTTAGACCTTTGGACATCGGGCCGGTAGGTTTCACGGGTCGGAGTTATTAGAAAAGTAATTTCCTTGTACTACCAAACATTGGTCTCACGCGGTTTCGGGCGAGTAGAGGCTCTTTTGGCGCTTCGTTTGAAATTTTGAAACACAAGCATTCACGTTTAGAGTACTCTTGAACTATGAGGATTGACCTAAATAGAAAACGTTATATTTGACCTTGTATGTTTGAAAACCTCATTAAATTATCCGCTTCTTTTTGAAATTTTGACACTTGAAAATCCTATAACTACGATTATTTTGGAATGGAGTAGCTAAATTTGAATCTATTTTGTACATGACTACATGTGCTATTATGTACAAAATCAGAGCAAAGATTGGTGCCCCCATAATTTAGGTATGGTTTACAAATGCCATGATATCAAATTCAAATAATTGAATGGACTTCATGTTGAATTCGATTTTTTAAACCACCTTAAGTTGAATTCAAATGTATGCTAGTTCATAGGTAGCTATTTATAATGTCCATTGTGTAACTTTCGTATGTATAATGTGCTTTACACACACAACATGAACTATACTCATGTTTATATTTGATTGCTAAAGCGATGCATTGTCTGGAGTTCAAAATACTAACTATGTGGATCAATTGTGTCGAATAATAACATAGACATGCTCAAATTCAATAAAATCTAGATGTCTGATGGATCAATGACCGTTCCTTACGTGAATTGCAAATACCATGATCCCATCCTAATATTTGGATACAATTTATATCTTTAATCAATGTGTAGAGCAGTCTTTTACGTGTAGTTTCACTCTCCATTGGTGGTCTCTCACACATGCTCACACACTCTCTCCCGAGGTGTCTTTCTCGCACACATGCTCTAGATATAACCCTCCCTCCCACTCGTAACCATTTTCAATTGTTTCCACTAATCTTTATCACAAGCACTCTTCCTCTCGCAAACATACACATGCACAATCCTCATCGACCCTTTCTATATACATGGACCTGCCTACGTGTCTCATGTACACACATTATCTTTACGCCTATCTCTCACGCATTGTCTCACACCTCTCTTCCTAATCAACGACTATGATTCTAGCAGAGCATTCTGTAGGATGCCCCTTAAAGTTAGGTTGGATGAATAGTAATATCAGAGATAAAGGGGTTACCTTAGTCCGAGAACCTAGGGTTACAAATCCTAGACGGCTTTGTCAGTGGACACATAGTCCTTCACAAAATTTCTATCTTTGTCTTGTACGACTAGTCATCCATGGGTCTTCCTAAATGCGTCACGGGCCGACCAATGTGGCGCAGGACGGAACCGAGCGAAGGGCCTCACCTCGACCCACCGTACCTCACACGGTGACACACCCTCTGCCCCCACGTCTCATTATCTTCTCACACCCACACATACCAACACAAACACCACACACACAGAAAATTTCTCCTGGTGCCTCTATTCCCTCCCCCTTGCATATACACACTCAAGGGAATGGAATCTCTTGTCGTGACGTCATATTCGTCTCTCTCTCTAGACCACTCTCATTTCTCGTGCTATCTCTCCCACGCCCCCCCGTCGGCCCCTCTATCCATGCCTCTCTCGAATATGTAATACACACACATACCTCTCTAGGCCCCGCCAAATGCATCAACTACACATTCAGACATGTTACATCACGTACCCCATTGATCTAAAAAGCCCTCTCTTCACGTTTATTTCGCATACAACATTCCTTTTGAATAAAGTGTGGTCAAAAAATTATTTTAGAGTTTCTACATATATACAACATTACAAAGTTATATGGAGGAGTACGAACGCTAATTTGCATTGCATGGTTCCCACAATGATATTTATTCCGCACTGTGAATTTGTACATTTTAATACTATACACAAAGTTAGTCATAATAAAGAGAAACGAAGAGCATCTCTCTCTCCATCGCATACCCCCCCCCCTTACGCCCCTTTCACGTATGCACACAAAACTATCTCCAGGTCCTCTAAAAGTAAGCCCCCAGAAAATTCACGCATGTTTCGTCTTTCTCTCGCGATATATACAATGACGATCATTGTATTTGAATAGAAAGCACGATACGTACATTGGACTTCAGAATCCACTCATTACGGTCACCATTTACATTTAGTGGTTATTATACAGTCACGGGCTCACCGTACAACTCTGTATTTGCTCATGACATGACTAGTTGACCAGTTAAACACTCCACGTGGCACCTCTAGTGTTGCATCACATTATCTCACTACCATCGTGCCCACCTGTCGACTTGTATCTATTCTACATCTACACTCTTATAAAATACATAAAATACACTCTTATAAAAAACAGAGTTGGTGATGATGGTGTGCCTGCCACCCTACAATATAGGCCGTCTGATTTATATCTGCCGGATAGGAAAGAAACTATGGCAATTTTGCAAAAAGGTACCCACATACCTCTTCACATTTGCAAATAAGGCCTTCCCTCGTTCATCCTTTTCTCTCACTAGATAAATAAGTCATACAAATGCATCTTGATGTTATGTGCAACGCACGGGCATCTTGCTAGTAAGAATGAAAACAAATGACAAAAAATATTTGGATGGTGGTTCGGAGTCATGACCGCGGGCACAGCGGACAAGGTGGCCTTGTATTGGTATGCTGAGCCGTCTGTTTTAACACACAAGAGCTGGTGTGGTGATTATACACACGCGCATGCATGAACACGAACTGCATCCACGCAACACTCACACAAACACATGCACCCACGCACGCACGCAACACTCACACGTACACACGCAACCACACACGCACGCAACACTCACACGCACGCATGCAACACTCACACGCACACACGCACGCATGCATGCACACACCAGTACACCACACGACCAACACACACTCTCACGCTCAAGTGCTCAACCTACACGTGCATGCACACACATCAGGCCCTGACAGACACATACACAACCAGGTGATTCCCGTGCACGGGTTGGAGCCTTGTCGCGCCTGCGTAAATTTGTGTTTATCTGACCTTTTGCCTATGCGAACTGACAGGTGGGACCCACAAGGAACGTGGTCAATTTAACTAGTCAACAAGGCGCCATGCAGACTATTTGGCCGGTCAACAGAGTGCAATCTGATGCTGAACTGTGAGCAAGTGACCGTATAATCACCGCAAAATGTATATAGTGGCCGTAATCAACTTATTCTGAAGTTCGGTGACCGTATTATTCTTTTCTCTCTGTAGGCCCTCCAAAACTACATCTCTACATGTTCTCGCATGTTACATCTAGCAACTATGCAATACAGCACTACTACTACACTCTAACACAATAAATCATATGTGTTTTTGGTTTTACTAGATATCATATTGTTAGTTATAATTATTCAGTTTGCATACATTAAAATTGCCTTTGAAATGTATGGCCAGTATCATCTACCGCGCGGGAAAAATCCCGCCCTTTCCTGTTTAATCGGGTTTGTATCGATGGATCGTGTGAAACAGCAAAACTATAGTACTATACAGTACAAGTGACACTTCACTGGGCCGTCGTATCATCTACTCCTCCGTCTAAGAGTGGAGCGCTCGCTTTCATAAATCTTCTAGTCCCTTTCGCCGACATGTGGGACATCAAGCTACCGGGTCCACGTGCCATACCTGAATACACTGCAGAGCAGCCGGGGTGAAGCACCCCGGTCATGGCGCCGGCGTAGTAATGAGGAATGAGGCGTCAAATCACAAAGCTGCACCTTTCCCGCAGTTAAGTTAGAGGGACGAAGCAACCATCATTTCACTCATTGCTGAATCCGCTTCTCCCTCATCTTCTTCAACTTAACCACGTGTTGCTTCTGTCGTTGTTCTGCCTCATGTGGAACGTGGATCGGCTTGGTAAAGCACTGACACGTGGGACTGCATGTTAGCAAACCGCCAGGACAATGTCCTCGGAAAATAAGAAGCCTAATCCTAGACTTAAAAAGGGCTACGTAGCTTCTACGTATACTTTCCATCTAATCTATATATGCCCCCCTGATTTTCAGGTGGGGTGGGCCTAATCCTCTCCTTTAATCCAATCAAATAGTCCCACATCACATCAGTTCGTAACTTTATGTAAACCATTACGTGGATGTAGCATTGCTTAAATAAGAAACCTCCCCGCCATCCGCGCGGCAAAATCACCTCCTTTTTACTAATCTTGATTCTATAAATTTTTTAGATCTATATAATTGAGATTTGTATAGATAGCACACAGGAGCAAAACCAAGTGGTACGGTTAAGGGCATCCACAATGTGTAGCCAAATGTGAAAATAGCTTTTGGCATCGTGGGAACCATTGTGGACGGTGTTGCCAAAGCCAAAAAGATGGAACCGAAGCTCCCTGATTAATTGATTGAAGGAATAGAAAAATGCAACGTCTCTCCTCTTTCTCCCATGCTTGGACGCATGTAGTACAGTATAGAGTACATAGTCTACTCCCTTGTCCCTTCTATCACAAATCACAAAGCAGTGAGGCGTCAAATCACAAAAGCACGGACGAAGCAACCATCATTTCACTCTTCGCTGACTCTGCTTCTCCATCGTCTTCTTCGAGAAAACATCTCACCGCACTAGTACTCCTAGTAGTACTAGTAAAGGACTTCCTGGATGCAAATAAGGCGGTTGTCTCGGCTTGCAGGCGGCACTTGCGAACGACTTACCGTGGTCTCCCTCAATGGTGTTCTCCGTCGAACGCACTTCGCCAAACCACCAAAAAAAGATATCGTCGACGTCACTGCAATGGGGAAGGAAGTCAAATATAGTTACTACCTCCATTTTTTTGTACACAAGGCCAGTATATCAAAATTACAATTTGCAAAGGGCCACTAACACTAATCGAGGCAAAATTGATGGGGTTAGCAACCAAGGACATTAATATCCCCTGCATGCATGCGGAAGTGAGAAGGTTGGTTTGCATGGCACTGCATTAATCAAGCGATGAGGAATGAGATGGTTAGCTCTTTGGTCTTTGGAGAAAAAAATACGCATTAATTGACACGTGAAACGAGGATTTGTATCGATTAAATCCGGTGAAGGAAAATCCCGCCTTTCTTTTTTAACACTAGTACTCCTAGTACGTACGTACTTATCCTGTTTGGGTCTAGGCCTTGCATTTCCAAACTTCGCCACACATTTTTGCCAAGCTTGCCTAAAGTTTTCAAAATGAGAAGGAGGTACGCTTGTGCACGGCTGTCGCGGTCGCACCGCACCCTCACACGGTCGCTCCTGCACGCCGCGGTCGCACCGCACCCTCACACAGTCGCTCCTGCACGCCGCAAACCCAACCAAGGGAACGCACCCTCACTGACACGTGATGTCACATGTGAACAAACCAAACTCAGCCATCCTATCGCTGACTCATATTTTTTGTTCATAGAGTATGTCTATCTAACGGCATGTTGGGGTGTATCCGTACGGCCCGTGCAGTGGTCTGTTGGGGAAGAAGAAGAGGTGAGGAAGAAGGAAAGAAGGATTAGGAGACGTAGGATATTCATCCAACCGCCTGAAATGGTAGACTGACCCAAGTCAGGCGACTTGCATAACAAATATATGTTTTTACACAGCAAAAGATCCATAAAAGAACAACATAAAGAAAAACTATCACTGCTCGCGAAAAGAGACGGCCTCGTCGTCTTTGGCTGCCGGCGCGAACCAGCCGTCGCTATCGACGTGTGTCTCCGCACCGTGGTTGCCCTCGGCCTCCAGCTACTCGTTCAAGCGGAGCGTGCGGGCGCTCTGCATGGACGAGAGCACAGCCCGGTTCAAGTCGAGGACGTCCGATTCCGCCTGTAGGAGGACCTCGATGGCAGCGGCATCCGCGCGCTCCGCGTCAAGTCGAGCCTCCGCCGCTCGATTCAAGTCCAGGACGTCCGGTTCCGCCTGCAGGAGGGCGCCGATGAGAGCAGCATCCGCGCGCTCTGCGTCGAGTCAAGCCTCTGCCGCCCTATTCAAGTCCAGGACATCCGGTTCCGCCTGCAGGAGGGCCTCGATGGCAGCGGCATCCGCGCGCTCCGCCTCAAGTTGAGCCTCCGCTGCCCGGTTCACATCCACGACATCCGGTTCTGCCTGCAGGAGAGCCTCGATGGCAGCGGCATGCACGCGCTCCGCATCGAGTTGAGCCTCTGCCTCCTGGTCCTCCTTTAGTATCGCCATGTTGAACCGCTGGTCCGCCTGCACCATGGGGGACTCAGACGCCGGCATGAAGTCGACGTCCATCGTCTCATACCCATCGGGGGCCTTCTGCGCCGCGACCTCCGCCATGAACATTGGATCGGCTTCCTCCTCCTCGTAGCTTGTGTCGGTGATGAACGACACCTATGGGATCACAAGAATCCCTACTGCGGTTGCGGGGCATGGGGTCGTGAGAAGAGCGGATCAAACAGATAGCACACGGTTCGTTTATCCAGGTTCAGGCCGCGAGGATGCGTAAAACCCTACTCCTGCTTTGGTGGATTGTATATCTGTGTTCTTGAGCTAGCTATGGGGCGTGAGGAGCTCCAAAAAGCCGAATCCTTCTCCTGGTCATCTCGGGCCTCCTTTTATAGGGAAAGGGGTTGCCACAGTAGCACCAGGAGGTGGAGAGGGAACAGTGATGCGAGGTTATCCCTCGCATTACATGACAAGGCGCATTTAATGCGTCTTGCCCAGGTGTCCTTGCTTTATCGGGGACGGGGGGAGAGCCCTGTCTCGTCCGTTGCCGCTCCCTGGCCAGCGGCGCCCGTAGTGCCATGTAGGCAGGCAGGCAGCTGAGGTGGCGCAGTGGTGGGTCTCCACGAAGATCTGCATGACGCCACGCAGGTGCCTGCCCAGCTGGTTGGGTCGGTAGCTGCATGCGAACGGCGGTGGAGGTTTGACTGGCATGGGCCTGGTGGTGGCCCTACGGGTGTTCTCGGCAAGGGTCTTGCCGTGGCGCCTGCTATCATCCCCGGCAAGGCTCTTGCCGGGGGCCTTGCGGTCCTCCTTGGCTGGGATCCCGCCAAGGATCATCATCTTCTAAAGGGTGTATCTGATCTTGAATGCCTTCACAAAGATCTGCATGCCACCACGGGGATATCTCTCGAATCCTTGCCCCATGGGGGCAGTGGACTCAAGGGTGACTCACTCCGTAGGTGTGGGGCAAGCTGCCACGGCAAGGGTCTTGCCGGGCTTGCTAGAACCGCCTCCCGGCAAGGATCTTGCCGGGGGGGTCCGCTTCGTCCCCTTTGCTCTTTGTGGTCTTCGTCTTGGCGTCGTTCTGCTTCTCCTGAGCTTCGGCCTTACCTTGGCTCACCTCCCTTGCCTTGCCCAGTGTGGTGGTGCCCGTGGCTCAGACTGCCCGTGCACAGTTATAGGGGTACAAAAAGTGTACCCCTCTTTTTGTACACCAATAGGAGCCCCCGGGCCTGGGCCACACGTAAGCGCAATCGCGTCGTTGTGCTAGGCCCAAAAATGGTGCGCGGGCAGGCGGGGCGGTTTTTACCGTGGTAAGTTTCTTCGTGCGCTGCGCTTGCCATGCTTCCCGCGCGTGGTGCGGCGTGGGGACGCGTGTGTGACGTGGGCGGCATGCGTGGGGCTGAGCTCTGCATGCATGCGTCACGTTGTAGTAAAGGGGGCGGTTCACGCCTTCCCCATAAACGGAGGGAGGCATGGAGGCGCGGCCCATTTACTGAATGGGGCCGAGGCGTGGTCTTCAAAGCATCCACTCCCCACGATCACGGGGTGGGGAGAGGTCGCCTCACCCATCGCCTCGGTCCTGCACGCCCGCCACGTGGCTCTCATGTGCCTGGGGTGGTGAACGGTGGAGGTGGGAAACCGGGCCGCCGTGGGCTGGGGCAGCGGGTCGGTTCCAGTTCCCTGCGCCTTCCGCGTCTTGATTGGCTGAGTGGGGCGGCCGAGCCCCCACCCCGTTCCTTTATAAAGAACGGGGGGGATGGCGTCCTGCATTCCTTCATCTCCTCCTTCCTTCAGCTTCTGCTCCCTCCCTTCCATCCGTCATGGAGAGAGGGAATCCTGGTCCTTCAACGGTGGCGGCGAGGGTCGCTGCTCGACAACGCATCCCTCCTTCTCCTGCACCCGCGGCGGCAGAGCTAGCCGCGAGTGGAAGGGGGAGGGGGCGAGGCCGTGGGCGAGGCTGAGGCGCTCGGGGAAGAGGAGGACGGGGCGGTGTGCCGGCCTCTCCTCCGCCGGCAGTTCCTCCCCCCATGGAGGGCCACGTTGGGGATGACCCTTGCGAGTTCTTCGTCAGGCTGCGCCGGCCGCCTCGCCGTCGCCTTCGTCTCCCGACTCCATTCGCGTGGGAGATGGAGTTGGATCCGCCGGATTCGTTGTGGCTGCGCATGAGGGGCTGCGGGATTAGTGGCACGCGGGCCCGTGTCGACTTCCCCGCCCCTCACGTGATGTATCTTCGTCGGGGATGGAAGACGTTCGCCCATATCCACCGCTTGACAGAGGGGCTCACTCTCCATTTTAAGCTGATGGAGGGTGGCCTTCTCTCCGTCAAGGTCTTCGGGTGCTTTGGGACCCATGCAAGGTGCTGCGTGGAGAGCTCTTCTGATAGTGAAGACTCCTCCTCGGGCGGGAGTGACGAGGAGGACAGCGGCAGCGACGACAAGGGTAGTAGGCGGCAGGATGATGGGTCCGATTAGGCGTCGGGTGCCGCTCCGCGTAGCACCGGCGACCCCATCATCCGCGTCGCCGGCTCCCTGAACTTCTCGGGGTCGTCTCCTTGGGCAGCTGGCATTGGGAGGCTGCAGAAGAGGAAGAGGGCGGGCGGCAAGGCCGTCAAGTCGGAGTACGTGGGCACCGATGCCTTCAACGCGTGCTGACGTCCTGCCGCCTCGTCTTTGAGCTCTGCTTCCGGCACCGCCACCACCATCCAGCCCTCGGACGGCCACCGAGATGTTCTCTTGGTGTCTTCTGCCGCCCGTAGCTCGCTTAGGCGCCCCTTTTGCCCTTTTCGTCTCCTTGACCTGCCTCCTAAGGAGAGGGACAAGAAAGGGATTACAGGCACCTTATCTCTTTTTAGTTTGTACGCCTTCGGGCCTTAGCTGAATTTAAAACTTGTAATCCCATTATTCATGTTTTTCATTCCCTATGGACTGTACCTGAGTGGAATGTTTTTAATGAAAAAGAGATGTTTGCCAGGTCATTTGTTTGTGGGTAGAACCCACGACAAGGAGTAAATCCTTGATATCTTTAAGACAAACATTTCCTTGCCCGGCAACAGGCCTTGCCATCTCCCCACTTCGCTCGACCTTTCTCACACCTCTGGCGGAGGCAGGGATGAGGTGGGTTTAGGCTCCTTGTTTCATCCTCTCGCTGCCGCGACTACGACCAAACCTGGCCCCAGGAACGAGCCCTAGGGCCTAGAGTTAGGGGAGCACGATAGCTTTAGGAAAAACGAGGTTTCACATACCTCAGTCCATAAGGGAATGCATGATAAGGGATGAAGAACTTATCTGAAGCTGTAGCCCCCGGCAACTCTGGTTGCCGTGGGTGAATCTTTGCTCTTGCAGCCCCCGGCAATACTGGCTTGCCGTGGTCTAGATGCTAGTCTGTCCCTCTTCTCTTTTCGTTCCCAAGTGGTTCGGCACGAATATCCGTGTGTCCTGTGAACCAAAGAAGACAAAAGAAAGACAAAGAGACGCACACTCGACCTCTAAGCTAGGGGTTAGTTGCCGCTAAGCACTATCAACCCTAACCAAGGACGAGACTCGACCTAGCATGCATGCTATAACTTAGGGCGCCAGTGCTTCATTTACTTGTGCTCAGGGTCTGCGCCTGGCTTTGTACAAAGGTTTACATGTATCATCGGCAATGCTTGTACAAAAGGTGGCTTGCCGGGGGGCCCGGCAAGCCGCGCCTCACGGGTAAAACTTGCGAAGATGCTCAATGTTCCAGGAATTACTCACCGGAACGGCATCTTCGGTCTCCAGGTGGACTGCGCCAGGCCTGGTGACTCGTATTACCTTATAAGGGCCTTCCCACTTTGGCGTCAACTTGTTGGAATTCTCCGATTGAACGCGCCGAAGAACAAGGTCGCCTTCCTCAAGGCTTTGGGCATGAACCTTGCGGCTATGGTAGCGACGCAAGGCTTGCTGGTAGCGTGCTGCTCTCACAGCCGCCCGAAGACGATCTTCCTTAAGGAGCATTGCGTCATCTTGCCGCAGTTGCTCTTGCTCAAGCTCATCATAAGCGAGCACTCGAGGTGACCCATATATGAGTTCAGTGGGGAGAACTGCTTCTGCCCCGTATACCAGGGCAAAAGGTGTCTGGCCGGTGGCTTGATTTGGCGTCATCCTGATCGACCAAAGAACCGTCGGCAACTCATCAATCCAGCGCCTTCCACTCTTGTGCAGCCTGTCAAAGGTCTTGGTCCTTAATCCTCGCAGTACTTCAGCGTTTGCCCTCTCAGCTTGACCATTGCTTCGTGGGTGAGCAACGGAAGCGAAACAGACTTTGCTGCCGAGGTCTTGGATATATTGCATGAAGGTGCGGCTTGTGAACTGTGTACCGTTGTCGGTGATGACCCTGTTGGGTACACCAAAACGGCACACTAGTCCCTTGAAGAACTTGATGACTGACTGAGCTGTGACCTTCCTTACTGCCTCCACCTCCGGCCACTTTGTGAACTTGTCGATTGCAACGTACAAGTACTCAAAGCCCCCGATAGCGCGGGGGAAAGGGCCCAGTATGTCGAGCCCCCAGACCGAGAAGGGCCAAGAGAGAGGAATGGTTTGAAGGGCTTGAGCTGGCTGATGAAGCTTCTTTGAATGGAACTGACACGCTTCACACCTGGTGACTAGTGTCGTCGCATCCTGGAGGGCAGTGGGCCAGAAGAAGCCTTGCCGGAATGCCTTGCCGGCAAGGGCCCTTGACCCGATGTGGGATCCACATATGCCTCCGTGTATCTCCGCCAACAGCTCCAGTCCTTCCTCCCGAGGGATACACTTCAATTTCACACCGTTCGGCCTCTTTCTGTACAGGACGTCATCGACGAACTGGTACATGGTAGAGCGACAGGCTACTTTTTCCGCTTCTTCCTGCCCTTCAGGAAGTTCCCCTATTTGGAGGAACTGGACGGTATGCTGTGCCCATGCTGGAGCTTGGGCTCGACAGCGAGGACTAAAGGCATTTCCTCCGCTATAGGAACGGCTATCTTGACGGCAAGAGCTTGACGCTCCGCCGGAGCTAGCCGTCCCGTGGCGGGCTCAGTGTCCCTGGCAACATCCTTGTTGGCGGCTCCGCGGAGCTCGGCGGGAAAGTACATGCCGGGTCCTGATTTCCTCCTCTTGTTCTGCTCTGTTGATGGATCAACGGATGGCTGAGTTAGCTGGAGCACAATGGTACCTGGTTCCACAGGTAGCTTGAGGCAGCGCGTTTTGACAGGTAATCGGCGATATCGTTCTCTGCTCGGGGAACGTATTCAGCCTGTATACCGTCGAAACGCTCTTCCGGCTTTCTCACTTCATCGACGTAGGCCTTCATCAATGGGCTTTGGTAGTCCTTGCTGACTTGCTTGACGACGAGCTGCGAGTCGCCCCTGACGATGAGCTTCTTGATTCCGAGGTCCTCCGCGATCCTAAGACCGGCAAGCAGCCCTTCGTACTCTGCCGTATTGTTTGTTGACACCTCCCTGGGAAAGTGCATCTGGATCACGTACTTGAGGTGCTCTCCGGTGGGAGCGACAAGCAGTACGCCAGCCCCGGTGCCGTGTAAGGAGAAATCTCCATCAAAATACATGGTCCAATTGCAACTTGCCTCCTTGCCGGGGAGAGCAGTCTCTCGGGCTTCTTCGTCAGGTGTTGCGGTCCATTCTGCAATGAACTCCGCCAGGACTCGGCTCTGAATCGTCGAAGTACTTTCAAACTTGAGGCCAAAGCTGGACAGCTCCAGTGCCCATTCCACAACTCTTCCCGTTGCATCTGGATTGTGCAATATCCGTTGCAGAGGGAGGCGAGTGACGACAGTGATCTCGTGTGCCTGGAAGTAGTGACGCAGCTTCCTCGAGGCCATAAGAAGGCCGAAGAGCAGTTTCTGCACGCCGGAGTACCTTGATCTAGCTCCCTGCGGGAGGGAACTGACAAAGTAGACCGGGTGCTGCATCATTTTCTTCTTCGGTGGCACTTCAACTGGTCGTGTCGTCTCTGCATTGGTGGTGTTGGGCTCTGTCGCTGCCATTACCTCGTCGCCAACCTCTCTCTGCGCCACCAGTGCGGCGCTGACCACCTGGTTCGTTGCCGCCAGGTATAGCAGCAATGGCTCATGTGGCCTAGGCGCAACCAGTATCGGCGCGGAGGAGAGGTACTTCTTCAAATCTTGCAATGATGCTCCGCCTTCTGGCGTCCACTCCATCGGGCTCGCCTTTTTCAGGATCTTGAAAAAGGGAAGGGCGCGCTCGGCAGACTTGGAAATGAATCTACGCATGGCGGCAACGCAACCAGCAAGCCGACGCACATCCTTGATTCGCTTGGGTGCTTCAATCTGCTCTATAGCCTTGATCTTGTCCGGATTGGCCTCTATCCCACGCTGTGACACAAAGAACACGAGAAGCTTGCCGGACGGGACGCCAAAGATGCACTTCTCAGGGTTCAGCATGAGATTGATCTTGCACAGGTTTGCAAATGTTTCTTGCAAGTCCGGTATGAGGGTTGCCCTGTCCTTGGTTTTGACCACTATGTCATCCATATAAGCTTCCATATTTCTATGGAGTTGGGGTTCAAAACCAATCTGGACCGCCCTTGCAAACGTCGAACCAGCACTCTTCAGCCCGAAAGGCATCCGTATGAAACAATACGTACCACATGGGGTGATGAATGCTGTCTTCTCTTCATCTTCTCTTGTCATGAAGATCTCGTGGTAGCCGGAGTAGGCATCGAGGAATGACAACAGATCACACCCAGCTGTGGAGTCAACAATCTGGTCGATGCGCGGCAACGGGAAGGGGTCCTTAGGACAAGCCTTATTGATATCTGTGTAACCAATACACAACCTCCACTTCCCATTAGCCTTGCGCACTACGACTGGATTGGCCAACCACGTTGGATGGAGCACTCCTCTTACCAAACCCACTGCTTCCAGTTTCCGGATCTCCTCTGTGATGAACTCTTGTCGTTCCAAAGCTTGCTTTCTGACCTTCTGCTTGACGGGCCGCGCATGAGGACAGACAGCAAGGTGGTGCTCAATCACCTCCTTGGGAACGCCGGGGATGTCAGAAGCTTGCCATGCAAACACATCGACATTCGCCCACAGGAAGGTGACGAGCGCGTCTTCCTATTTGTCGTCAAGGGTGGAGCTTATGGTGAAAGCTCCTCCCGTGCCGTCCTAATGGACAGAAACCTTCTTGGTTCCCGTCGGTATTGCCTTGGGCTTCTTGTATCCACCGGTGGAGCTCTCTGGCACGTCCTCGACGGGAGCGCTACACTCCGAAGAGGTGCGCTTGCCGGAGTGGGTGCCCGAGGTCTCACCGGTCTTCTTCTTCCCTCCCAGGGTCCCAGCGGTAGGAGCAAGTGCCCTAGTGGTGGCAGCTGCTGCAACTGCTTGCTGGTATAGTTGGTCAGCGCAAATCAACGCATCTTTCTTATCGGAGGGGATGGTGATTATCGTCACAGGTCCTGGCATCTTCAGGATGTTGTAGGCGTAGTGTGACGCCGCCATGAACTTGGCCAGCGCTGGGCGGCCAAGGATCCCGTTGTAGGGCAAGGGGATCTTGGCAACATCAAACACGATCCTCTTCGTCCTGTAGTTCAGATCGCTTCCAAAAGTCACGGGCAGCGTGACCTTTCCCTTAGGTTGGCTTCTTCCCGGGTCGACCCCTTGAAACATGCCCGTCTCTTTGAGGTCTCCATCAGGAATCTGCAGTTTCTCGATCACGGCAGGCGAGATCAAGTTCAGACCGGCCCCACCATCGACTAGCATCTTTGTCACCTTGAGGTTACGTATTGTTGGTGAAACCAACAATGAAAAGCACCCGACCGCAGTAGTGCGATCAGGGTGATCCTCAGTGTCAAAAATGATAGGTGTGCTGGACCACTTTAGCGGCCTTTGGGCATCAAACGACGGCTCTGCCGCTGTAATCTCTCGCGCCCACTGTTTAAGCTGGCGGTGAGAAGTATGCAGCGAGGCGCCGCCGTCGACGCACTTGGCCTCCGTAGCTTTCTGAAACTCTTGGTCGCCGGATTCGTCGTCCTCTTCGTGATCGTCGTCTTCTGGCTTTTTGTCACGGCCCCGGGCGGGCCTCTCCTGTTGTTTATCCTTGCCACGACCGCCCGCCTGGCCGTCACGCTTCTTGCCGGACCCCTCAGCACCGTCTTGGCCCTTCTCCTTGTCCCGCCTCTCATATTCAGCCCTCTACTTCTCAGCGAGGAGCTCAACCTGTCGGCAGTCTTGGAGAGCGTGGCCTTTGGTGCGATGGATCTTGCAGTATCGCTTGTCGGAGTTTCCTGGCTTCTCGGCAACTGCTAAGGCCCGGCAGGTGACACATCCGGCAATTTCCTTGCCGGGGTCATCTGCCTTGGTTTTCTTGGTGGAGCCGGTGTCATCAGATCCCTCGACGGCAAGCACAGCTTTACCTTTGCGCTTCCTGTTGCGGCGCCGGCCCTTCTTTGCCGGGGCGGCAGTATCTTCATCTGAGGAGTCGGTTTCCACGCCGGCGTCTTCGCCGGGGTACTTCCTTCCCTCTTCAGCCCGGGCACATCTGTCAGCAAGAACATAGAGTTCTGCAACATCTTTCACCTTGTTCATTGCTAGCTCTTTGCGCATCTTGCGGTTACGCACGTTCTGATGGAACGCGCTGATGATGGCGGCAGGGTGAACATTAGGGATATTGTACTGTATCCGGCTGAACCTCTGTATATACTTGCGGAGACTCTCGCCTCCCTTCTAGGGAATGACGTGCAGGTCGCTCGCTTGGCCATGGGCTTGGTGGCCTCCAGTAAAGGCGCCCACAAACTCATGGCACAAATCCGACCAGGAGGAAATAGAGTCTACCGGCAAGTGCATCAACCATGACATGGCGTTGGGTTTAATAGCCAACGGAAAGTAATTCGCAAGCACCTTATCGTCGCGGGCTCCGGCAGCTTGCATCGCAATGGTGTAAATGCTGAGGAAGTCGGACGGGTGGGTCTTGCCGCCGTACTTTTCGCCCATGTCAGGTTTGAAGGTGCGGTGAGTGGGCCACTGGAACTGCCGCAGCTCACGGGTAAAAGCCGGACAGCCTACCTCGTAAGGTAGGCCTCCAGGGCTCTCTGGTGCCGGGTGGTTCACAGCGGGCCCTGCTCGCCTGTCTGACTGGTGGCGCGTTCCGCGCCGGTGCTCGATAGTGGTTCGAGCATCTTCATGTTCTCGTTCCCGAAGGACTTGGCGCTGGTCACGGTGGGTCCGCTGGTTGGATGATGCTATGGAGATTTCGTTGCCCGCAACGTCGCGACGGGCTAGAGTCCGTGGTACCGGGCGAGGAGGAGGCGAGTGCACCGTGGTCGTGGCACCGCCGGCTTTCCTGCCACTGGTGCTGGGGACTCCGTCGGAGCGTCGACCCGGGGGCTCCACCGGACTTGGTTCATCTTTGTTGGCCACTGCAACAAGGCTTCGGATAGTGGCTCTCCATTCGTCGAGTTTCCCCGTAGTGGGAGGAAAATCGAGGAGCAACTATGCGCGCCAGGGCTTCTGCTGGCGTTGGTGGCAGCGAAACCTGCACGGATCACGACACGCTTCGACTTCTGACCATGTCAGAAGGAGCTCTATCACGACCCCACGGTCGCATGCCATTTTCACCAGCGCCTCGGCGAGCGGGCAGGTCTTCTACCTCCCGGGAGTGGCGCTCGGGGCTCTTCCCGCGGCGACGCCCGGGGTCTTCGGCGTGATTGTGCCGTTCGTCGCGCGCCGTTTGAGAGGAGCGCGCCATCGGCGCCGGCGTGGGAGTCTTGGAGGCCCTCGCATCGCCTTCGGGCGGGGCGGTAGCGATCTTAGAAGGCCCCGCGCCACCCGCGGAGGGCCTGGCTCCGTCTTTGGATTTGGCGGCGTGTGGCCCGTTACCAGGCGCACGAACATCACCGCCTCCCAAACTCCGGCTGCTGGGACGGTGTTGGTGTTCGCGAACGGTGCCCCGGGTCCATTCTGCGACCGGTCCGCTGCTCGCCCGCGTTGGGACGGGATGTCCGGCTTCCGACGGGCCAACCGCCACCGTCATCTTCTTCTTGGGCGCCATGACGATGAAGAAGCGCCGAGCTAACTACTAAAGCCGATTCACACAACTGCGCCCCCTACGTGGAGCGCCAAAGATGTCGGTGATGAACGACACCTATGGGATCACAAGAATCCCTACTACAGTTGCGGGGCGTGGGGTCGTGAGAAGAGCGGATCAAACAGATAGCACACGGTTCGTTTATCCAGGTTCGGGCCGCGAGGATGCGTAAAACCCTACTCCTGCTTTGGTGGATTGTATATCTGTGTTCTTGAGCGAGCTATGGGGCGTGAGGAGCTCCAAAAAGCCGAATCCTTCTCCTGGTCGCCTCGGGCCTCCTTTTATAGGGAAAGGGGTTGCCACAGTAGCACCAGGAGGTGGAGAGGGAACAATGATGCGAGGTTATCCCTCGCATTACATGACAAGGCGCATTTAATGCGTCTTGCCCAGGTGTCCTTGCTTTATCGGGGACGGGGGGAGAGCCATGTCTCGTCCGTCGCCGCTCCCTCTCATGTCGACACGCGCCCTGGCCAGCGGTGCCCGCGGTGCCATGTAGGCAGGTAGGCAGCTGAGGTGGCGCAGTGGTGGGTCTCCATGAAGATCTGCATGCCGCCACGCAGGTGCCTGCCCAGCTGGTTGGGTCGGCAGCTGCATGCGAACAGCGGTGGAGGTTTGACTGGCGTGGGCCTGATGGTGGCCCTACGGGTGTTCTCGACAAGGGCCTTGCCAGGGCCCCGGCAAGGGTCTTGCCGTGGCGTCTGCTGTCATCCCCGGCAAGGCTCTTGCCTGGGGCCTTGTGGTCCTCCTTGGCTGGAATCCCGCCAACGATCATCGTCTTCTAAAGGGTGTATCTGATCTTGAATGCCTTCACAAAGATCTGCATGCCACCACGGGGATGTCTCCCGAATCCTTGCCCCATGGGGGCAGTGGACTCAAGGGTGACTCACTCCATAGGTGTGGGGCGAGCTGCCACGGCAAGGGTCTTGCCGGGCTTGTTAGAACCGCCTCCCGGCAAGGATCTTGCTGGGGGGGTCCGCTTCGTCCCCTTTGCTCTTTGTGGTCTTGGTCTTGGCGTCGTTCTGCTTCTCCTGAGCTTCGGCCTTACCTTGGCTCACCTCCCTTGCCTTGCCCAGTGTGGTGGTGCCCGTGGCTCAGACTGCCCATGCACAGTTATAGGGGTACAAAAAGTGTATCCCTCTTTTTGTACACCGACAGCTTGGCTCCAGAGAACTCGGGGATTGGCCCATCGCAAAGCGAGCTTGGGAAGAGAGGTCTGTGGCGCCGACAGCCGCCGCGATTTCTGCGTGGCGCTCCGGCGTCAGCATGTTGTAGTAAGTGATCTCGCGGCGCACCATGGCTTTCCGGCGAACTAGGGGACGCTTGATGCAGGCTAGGGGATCGAAAGGTGGGGGAATGGGCTGGAGATTTGGTGTGGTTTTAGGGTAGTGGCTGGCGTAGGCCGAGCAGTGAAGGTTCTGGTGTGAATAGTGGTTTCGGTGACGACCGGTCAAACGGTTTTGACTGTACATCGCTCTTGTCGCGTTTGCGTTGCAGCCCAGCACGCTGGACCCTCCACGTCGCTCACCGAATGGAACACGCTTCGTCTTGCGCTTTCGCTCGCTTGTGGGACCGTGGTTGAGAGCAAACCGACATCCCTCCCCCTCCCCCACCCGTGTCATTTATTATACCACCACTCCCTCCATTTTATGCGGAGTAAATAAAAACAGAGGGAGTATACTACGGATGAGGATCCCCTGACATGGCCGAAACCATTGAGTAACTGACATGCGGGGCCTAGCAAGCATGGGGTCCACCAATAACTGACCGAAAGGGAGGGTAAGGCAGGGATACCTACGTCAGAGGATCCACTTCCACTATACTACTTTGACCAAATGTTAGAGTATTAATATATGACATGCAGCTTACACAAATGTTAGAGTAATAATATATGACATGCAACTTACACAAAGCATACAGGGTCTAATGCATTTTTCGAGGCTAACTTTGACCAAATGTTAGAGTAATAATATATGACATGCAACTTACACAAAGCGTACGGTCAAATTCGTGTGTGAAAGGAGTTTCCAATGATATAATTTTCACATTATACATCTCATGTACTATTAATCTTGTCAATAGTCAAATTGGAAACCATCTCGAGTACAAATCTAGGAGTACGTACGAATCTAACAATATTGATTGGGTGTTGTTGAATGTTCATACCTTTTTGATCAAAGTAGAGATACTTTGACTACACATAAAACTTATATGTAAACTAGAAAGGATAGGAGGGAGTATATTGTACGTTCAAAAACGAAACGAACATTGAATAGCCTTTATATATGATTTGCAGATGCTATGATCACCGAGGATGAGTAGGGCATGGGAGGCGGCAGGGCATGGTGTGCCAACTGGCCAGTCTGTATCCCGTGTTCTACTCTTCCTCGTCGGAGACCGCACCTTCACTTCACGGGTCTCGAACCCCGCCCCCGTACATAGAGATCGCAGATGGAGGACATCGGCCGCCGTTGTAGAATAGGTTTAGGGTCGGGTTTCTTTTATTTTTCTGTCCTATAAAAGTTCAAAATGTAATGAAAATCTGCCATGTTTGCATTAATCTTGGCCGGTGTATATGAGCTTTCACAATAATATACATATTGTAGGAGTACTAGCAAGATGCCCGTGCGTTGCACGGAAGATCAAGATCTTGTGGGAGAAAAGGATGAACGAGGGAAAGCCTTATCTGCAAATGTGGAGAGGAGTGCGGGTAAATTGTCATAGTTTCCTTCCTATCCGTTAGATATAGATCGGACGGCCTATATTGCAGGATGACAGGCACACCATCATCACCAACTCTGCTTTTTATTGAACCGAGACAAATCTAACATGTGAAGTAAAATAAACACATAGGGTCTATACATACACAAATTATCTTAGGCACTCCAATAGTACGTCCACTACACATTCACGCATTTCACATCTTTCTACATCTACGGGAACCTACGAAAGGGTTAACGTAAATTGCCTCTCTCTCTCTCCTCCCCTGATTTTCATGGTGGCGTGGGCCCCTCCCTCCCCCCAATCTACAATCAACAACTCACACATTTCACATTACGTTAATTACGTAACTGGGAGTACGTAGGTGTAGCATTACTCGTCCTAAAAAACCCAACTAAGCCAACCTCCCAGCATATCGCGCGGGAAAAGACCCGGCCGTGCCGTTTTAGTCAGGATTACCGGATTACTAGTAGTAGTATCGATGGATCGCGCGAAGCAACAAATTTTTTTTGAGGGGGCGAAGCACCTAGTTTAAAAGGAAAAAAGGTGGTACACTCACAGCACTCGTGTCGCAGTCGCATTGCACCCCACACACGTTCGGTCCTGCACATGGCTCACGCAAACGGAACGCGTTTCGGCTTGCCTCTTCACTCACACGTGGGACTGCACTTGGAGAAACCGACCATGCGCCAAACTCCCCCTGCCCACCGCGCGAAAATCCTCCCCCCCCCACACACACACCCAAAAATCCCACCAAATCCGATTCAACCGCCCTTCGGCCAACTAGCCAATAATAGTCCCCAAACCCCCCCTCCCCCCTGTCCCCCTCCACTCCATTCGCTCCGCCAAAGCCGCCCTCCCCGCCGTGCCGATACGTGGCGCCACGGTTCGGCGATCCTCTCGCTCCCACAGTACGCTCTCATAGACTGCCGTCCTCTAGCCGCGCCGCCACCTCTGACTACGTTCTTGTGAAGGCGCACGGTGGTCAGCGCCGCCACCGCTGGCGACGTTCGTGTGGAGACGCACGGCGGTCAGCTTCTCCCACGGTACGCGCATTCTAGACTGAGGCCCCGTTCGTGTCGGTGTAGCGCTGAATGTTAGCTGATAGACGCTGTTAATCTCACTGTTTGCCGAAGTAGTTTACTATCAATATGCTCTGCTTAAGAAGCTTCCTTGCCCTGTTCTGCACTCAATCTGCTTAGCTGAGATGGCATGCCAAGGCCAATTAGTTGCTAAAATATCCTGCCATGTATTTATCGTGACATAGATTGCGATGGTCTAGTAGCCAATCTGTTAGGTGAAATAGCTCTACACCGTTTTATACTCGATCTTTGTTGTTGCGATGGCCTTCGATAGTTCGATGGCTGTGTGCTCGGCCTCATTGACTACTGAAATAGCCTGCCATAATTTGGCACTCAAATCTATTTGCTGAATTAGCTTTACATATATTTCGTTACTTAGATCTGCTCGTCTAAATATCTTGCCATAGCTTTCGACCTAGGTATTTTTTTCTGGACTTCATAAAAAAGCATATATTTTTCCTGTAATATCTAGTAGAAGAACTATTTTGTATGTCTAATAGATGGACATGACTTGGATAACTTCTGCTCGAAGATTCTCCGCTGCATATATCGAGGGGGTTGAAAACTTCATGAACTTTATCAGAGCTGAGTACGGTGGTCCGAAATCAGATGTGCTCTGCCCGTGTAGCAGTTGTATGAATTCAGTTAGAAGACCCCAATCAACTGTGCAAAATCATCTACACTTGTATGGGATGTCGGTCACATATACTAGGTGGGTTCATCATGGTGAAGCTGTGAACGTCAATGTTATTGACTACGTGGAAGTAGCAGATCACCATCTTGATCTGCCTGATGCTCAGGTGGAAGAGGAGGAGGAGGTGGTGGTGGCGGAGCCAGTGAGTTTGACCAACATTGAAACAATGCTATGAAATGTTCGTGCATTCCGTGAACTTTCACCTGCAGAAGAAAAACTGTGGGCCCGCATGTTGGAACAATGCAACATTGCTGTCACCCCAGGAAATAAGCTGTCAGTATTCTCAGCTATGGTCACCTTTCTTCAGGTGAAGACATCTGAGCGGATGACCAACAAATCATTCGATGCGATGTTGGCTGCTTTCCGCAAATCTTTCCCAGATGCATCTGAGCTGCCACACACCTACAGTAAAATGAAGAATTTCCTTCATGCAGTTGGAATTGGATATGATATGATCCATGTTTGTAAGAATAATTGTGTTCTGTTCCGGAAGGATTATGCCAACTTAAGTGAATGCCCGAAATGCAAATCATCAAGATGGAAAGATGGCGATGCTATGAAGAGGATTCCTCATAATGTTCTGAGACATTTTCCAATTACACCAAGATTGCAGAGGTTGTTTCATGATGCTGAAACAAGAGAGGATGTACTGTGGCATTCTAGGAACTAGGAGTACAGAGATCAGAATGTAATGAGCCATCCATCTCATGGTAGTGAGTGGAAAAGCTTCAATGATAAACACAAAGAGTTTGCTGCTGACCCGAGAAACATTAGACTTGGCTTAGCTTAAGATGGATTTAACCCATTTGGCCACCAGAGCGCCACATATAGCATGTGGCCAGTGCTTGTTATCCCTTTCAACATGCCTCCAAATGTCTGCACCAAAGAATCAAAAAGTCCTAGAAAGGATTTTTATTTGTTCATGGAGCCTCTTGTGGAGGAACTTCAACAGCTATGGAAGGGTGTTCTCACTCGAGACCTATATAGCAGCCCACCAGCTGATTTCTTTCTGCGTGCTGTTATAATTTGGTGCATCCATGATTATCCGGCTTTGGGCACTATGTCAGGGCGAACGACACATGGTTACAATGCATGTGTTCGCTGTGATAGGAATCCGCTGTCATACGCAATACTTAGCAAGATCTGTTACATTGGACACCGCCGTTTCCTTGCCAAGGACAAGCCGCATCCTAAAAAATACCGAAGGCATGTGTTCAATGCAAAGCATGAAAACTGTGATGCGCCAAAGAGGCTCACCGCTGATGAGTTGCAAGTGGAATTAGAGAAGATCAGGCATATTACACCAGGAAACCATCCTGGTAATGGTAGCGGGAAAAGGAAGTGTGGCAGGGTAGAAGACAGATTATTGTTTACCTGCAGGTCCACTTTGTGGGACTTGGAGTTTTGGAAAGATTTGGATCTGCGGCATAATCTTGATGTGATGCACATCGATTAAAAATATATGTGACAGCATTATCGGCACACTTCTTAATATTGAAGGCAAGACGAAAGATACCTTAAAATCTAGGATTGATTTGACACACCTGGGTATCAGAAAGGATTTGCAGGTGCAAGATGAAGGTAAACCATGGGATATGGCACCAGTTGTGTATGTCTTGGACAAGGTAAAAAATAAAAGAATTCTGCGAGGTCCTGTCACGTGTGAGATTCCCACATGGATTTGCTTCCAACCCTGAAAGGAGAGTCAGTGCAGATGGAAACAAGATATAAGGGTTCAAAACTCATGACTGCCACGTCCTACTTCAAAGGGTTTTACCTGTTATCCTTAGAGGATTGGGCCGCCCTGACTTATACACAGCAGTTGCAGAGTTGGGACAATTCTTCAGGGAACTCTGCAATAGGAATATCACGATAGATGCTTTGGAGCGTCTTAGAGACAAGATACCAACTATCCTATGCGACCTTGAGAAGATATATCCTCCAGCCTTCTTTGATGTGATGGTGCATTTGGATGTTCATCTACCTGATGAGGCACTACTTAGAGGTCCAGTACAGTATGGCTGGATGTACCCTATTGAAAGGCGGCTAGCCACTTTCAAGGGCTATGTTAGGAACAGAGCTAGACCCGAGGGTTCCATTGCAGAGGCCTACATTGCTACAGAAGCGTTGACATTCTGCTCAAAATACATTGAAACAGCTGACCAGCTTAGCAAAGAGGTGGGTGAAGACAATCCCGGGCTCAATGTTTTCGATTATTCTGTTCGAGTTACAGGGAAGAGTCGGCAAGAGGACAAACCTAAAGATTTGGAAAAAATGGTTTGGTATGTGTTGAATAATTGTCCTGAGATACTACCTTATATCAAGTAAGTGCAGTACTGCAGCTTATACATCGTAATCTACTAAACTTGCAGCACATTCTTATATATTTAGATGTTTGACGTGATCACTATGTTGTGCAGCATCTACAAAGAGGAGTTACTGCCGCAAAATCCAAGAAACATTGACAAACTGGTTATGGCAGGATTTGCGAAATGGTTCAAGAACCATGTAAGCTTTTGAAGTGCACTGTCAGTTTTTTAAATATATTTAGTACATAAGATGATCAGCTTGTCTATTTTCTAACCATGGGTTAAGAAGATGCGAGAGGATGGGCAGGCAGTTGATGATGCCCTTTACTCACTAGCAATGGGCCTGATACTCGCGTAAGACATTATGAATCTTGCGTTGTTGGAGATGTGCGCTACAACACCCTTGCACGAGACGAAGGCAGGAAGACACAAAACAGTGCCATCATGAGCACGGATACGTATGACAAAGAGACAACTGAAATGTATGCTAACATAATAGACATTGTTCAGTTGCAGTATATCTCTGGTTTCAAGGATCATCGGTGTGTGGTTCTGTTGTGCTGTCGTTGGTATAACCTGTTTTCCAGGATCGCAAAACCCAGAGCTGATGATTATTTCAAATCCATCAATGTCAAGGCGGCGTACCAGACCAACGAGCCTTTTATTTTGGAAAATCAAGCAACACGGATATTTTTCTTGGAAGACACATTTGCACATAGCGATGACTGGAGAGTATTGCAAAGGTTTGAGCAGAGGAATTCGTTTAATGAAGTTGCACACCAAGATGATGCTTACACTGCTCCTGATGTACAATATAACACAGATGTTCCTAATATCTTTGAGAACCATCACGTCAATGACGCCGGCGAAAAGATTGCATGTCGTGTTGTGGACATACAAGAGTTGATCAAGAAGAAGCCAACGTTCGAGGATGTTGAGGACAAAGAAGAAGATGACACCGTGGGGAATTACGATTCAGACTGATACACATGGCGAAGATGTTGACGCTGCTGCTGGGGATGATGATTACATTGCTTTTGTCGTATTTGCCTTTCAGAAGAAGTTTTTTATCTACTATGTGAAATTGTGTTTGCTATGACAACTGAAATCTGATGAACATGTTGTTTAGTATTTTGTTGTGAGAACATCACTTGTTATGTATGCTGATTTGTGTTTGGTGATTGTATGACAACTAAAACATGATGACATTGTTGTTTAGTTGTACTCATATTTGGCTGTGAAACTTGAATTTGATGACATAGTTTGCTGTTGGACTGCAATTTGCTCGACGTATTCGAATGAGAACAAAGCTGACCCGACAGGGCCTCTACTATTTATTTATTTATATGAGCAAAAGGGGATACCCCCTGATTTCCGTTAATAGAAATCATTAGGTGTTCACAACACTACGCCCAGCCTGCTACACAGGTTTCATTCATTACTAGTTTCAGCAAAGTGCTCATGCCGTAGCCACTGAATACATCATGAGTGCTACATACACTTCAAATAAAGAGACAATCATCCTATAGAGCACATCGATTTTTCCCATTATCTTCACAAGCTCTTTCATCTCCTCATTGCTGTCAAGGTCGTTCAGTAGCTGTTGCTTGGCCATGATCAGAGGAACTGCATCTTTAACCTTCTGCTCTGCATCTTCCTCTTCTGCCGTTCCTTCAGTTACTTGTCCAACACCCCAACCTACTGGTATTGGGATTCCTTGGCTAACCAAATAATCAGCGTAGTTGCATTCCCCCACATCAGCAACTTCCTAGAAATACAAATCACATGAATCTTCCCTTTTCTGCACGAATCAAATTGGAAGATCATCAACCAAACTATTAAAAAAATCAGCAACTGAAAGCAGCAGAAGAACACTTAAACATATTATTACCCCATGATTCGGGTATTTGTAGAAGACTCGGCCAGGGTTGCGGGTTGTGGTTGAGACGCGACGGATGACTCTGCTTGATTTGGAGCAGTGGCACCACACCAACGGCAGCGGGTTGCGATGAGCAATCGGCTGCGGTGTGCGTGTCGGCGGGGGTGTGATGAGACCCACGGGCGATGGTAAGGGTGGCGACTTGGCGCATATCTGGTTGTTGCCTGCTGAAGAGCAGGTGGACGAGCAGCCAGCGGGCATGGTTGCTGCGACCAGAGCTTCTGATGCTAGGCAGAGTAAGTAGAGAAGAGGAGAAGCGAATGTTGGATATGTCAGTTTCATTACTTGCAGAGTAGCATAGCACCATACATAGTCATAGTCTAGGTTTGGATTCAAACCAGCTACAGGAGCACGTCTTTCTTTTTCTAAAACTCGGCAACGTCTCTTTACTGGTACACTAGCTTGTTCTGTACGCCTTCCCAAGTCTTTGATTTTCTTTCTATATATAGAGAAGTATGCTACTTGGTGTCCGCTTAGTCAACAAACGATTGTCCCAACCTTGACCATTGGATTGACGTTCAACGTCTGTCGCGTTTCTTCAGTCTCTTTTTCCTCGAGCCGCCAAAGCCAAACCAGCGCCGGCGGGACCGCCTACTCCCGCCTCCCATGGCTGGTTGTGATCTTCCCCGGCTCCTGTCCGTTCCTGTCCGAGGCCTCACCATCGTCCTCCGCCTTGGTTCGCTCGCCGCGGCGCCGCCCTCTGGTGTTGTCAACATGGTCAACAACCGAGAGGAATAAGGAGATGACTGTACATGGTGAGGATTACAGTAGGGACCCAGCAGTGCGCGCAGTAATTTTGTTTTTTTGGGACGGAGAAGGGTATCAACTGGGTTGTGCGGGACCCATGGCCCATCTAGCCCAGGCTTTTATTTCATATGTTTAGCACATGACCACTCCAATTTGTTTTTTTCCTTTTTGAAAATGGCTAGCCAGCTATTTTGTTTTTTTGCAGAATAACCAACGTAGGCCTACTTGCTTTTCTATGCCTTGCTGGGCTGGAAATCCTTCAAGACGAGGAGGGATGCATTTTGCCCAGAAAATGGGCTATAAGTAATAATAAATGGGCTGTAAAATGGAAAAATACATCAAACAGGCAATTAGTTCCAAAATATTGTTTTCTTTAGGATTTTGATATTTTAAATTTCATTGTTTTTGTGCGGGTAAAATTTCATTGAATTTAAATTAAGGTATATTTAGATTTAAAATTAATTTGAATCTGGCTAGAAATTTCGGGTTGTATGCTGTTTGGGACAGATTTGGAGGCTGACTTGTCGGTCTACTAGGTTGACGTGTACTTTGGCATTGTCAACTTAGTCCACAAACGATTCTAGCAGCAGTGACCGTGCTGCTTCTTCGATATCTGATCTTCTTGCTCCAGCCGCCCAAACCAGCTCCGGTGGGACAGCCTGCTCCCGCCTCCCGTGGCCGGCTGTGCTGCCGCACATGCTGCACCGCCCCACCCTACTTCATTGCTGGCCAGGCCATTCCTCTACTCGCCCACACCTCCTGTTATTTTCCGGCGACGGCAGCCGGACCAGTAAACCCTCGTACTCCCCACCGCGTGGGCAACCATTGCCGAGTCTTCCCCAGCTCCGTGTCGTTCCCCTCCTAGGCCTCGCCGTCATCCACCGCCATGGTGCTCTCGGCGCGGCCTGGTCAACGTGGTCAACGAACGACATCCATCGACCGTAGACTGTACACGCAAAATAATGATTCCTCCACCTGACAGGTGGGACCCACCAGAAGGGCCTCTGTATTTCGTGAAAAAAACGTTCCCCCCGCTGACATGTCGGACCCACCAGCTATATCTTCGCACGCAAGGAAGTGCCTCCTTATTACGCACAAAAAATGAATACCCCCTGCTAGCTGGGACCCACCATTATGGGAGGATGACTTGTGGGCCTACTAAGTTGACGGGGACGGAGGGCTTTGTCAACTTTGTCAATATGAACGATTCTAGCTCCAGTGACCGTACGATGTCCATCCAACGGCCATAGTGCTTCTTCAACCTCTGGTCTTCTTGCTCCAGCCGCCCAAAGTAGCGCCAGTCGTGCCACATGCTCCTGCCTCCCGTGGCCGGCTGTGCTGCCGCGGAGGCCTCACGCCCCCTACTATTCCCACCGCTGGCCAGGCCCTGCGGCGACGGCAGCCTCACACCGCAGCCGAACCAGTGAACCCTCGTACTCCTCTCCGCGCGGGCTTCCACTGCCGCGTCTTCCCCGGCTCCGCGTCGTCCCCTTCCTAGGCCACGCCGTCGTCCACTGCCGTGGTGCTCTCCACTGCCGTGGTGGCTGGCCGGGAAAATGGCCCATCAGTAATGAGAAATGGGTTGTACATTTTTAAAACACATCAAATTGGCAATTAGTTTCAAATATCTTTTTTTCATTTCGAGATTTTAAATTACATTAATTTTTATGCGTGGAGAATTTGTTGGATTTTATATTGATATAAATTTAATTTTAAAGTCAGTTTGAATGTGAGTCGAAATTTCGGGATTAAAAACAGTTCAGACCGCATCGAAATATGCAAAATTTCATATAATTTTTTAACCGTGGCCACAATATGGGCTGTAATGCTAACAAAAAGAATATGGGCGCCAAAAAAACCTTAAGAAGTAGCAAATGGGCTGTAAATTATTAGAAATAATAGTAGATGGGTTCTATGCTATTTTCCACAAATTTGAGGCTTTCCTAAAAAAAGGTTGACGCACAGGCAGTGACTGTTGGATGTCCATCGAACGACCGTCGTGCTTCTTCAATCACTGCTCTTCCTGCTCCAGCCGCTCAAACAAGCACCGGCGGGACTGCCTGCTCCCTCCTCCCCGCGGCCGGCTGTGCTGCGCGCAGGCCTCACCGCCCCACCGTACTCCCATCGCTGGCCTAGCCATCCCTCTACTCACCCACACCTGCTGTTATTCTCCGGCGACGGGAGACGAACCAGTAAACCCTCGTACAGTCGTACTCCCCTCCGCGTGGGAAACAACTGCCGAGTCTTCCCTGCCTCCGTGTCGTTCCCTTCTTAGGCCTTGCCGTCGTCCACTGCCCTGGTGCTCTCGGCGCGGCCTGGTCAACATGGTCAACGACCGACATGCATCTGAAGTGGACTGTACATGGAGAGGCCGACAACTGGGTCCATGGCCGCACGCAAGGAAATGCCTCCTTATTACGCGCAAAATAATGATTCCTCCACGTGACATCAAGGACCCACCGAAAGGGCCTCTGTATTTCGTGAAAAAAACGTTATAGCCGCTGACAGCTCGGACCCACCAGCTATATCTTCGCACGCAAGGAAGTGCCTCCTTATTACACACAAAAATGAATACTCCCCCTGTTAGCTGGGGCCCAGTATAGTGGCAGGCTGACTTTTGGGCCTACTAAATTGACGGGGACGGAGGGCTTTGTCAACTTAGTCAATATGCATGATTCTACCTCCAGTGACCGTACGATGTCCATCCAACGGCCGTAGTGCTTCTTCAACCTATGGTCTTCTTGCTCCAGCCGCCCAAACCAGCACCGGTCGTGCCTCATGCTCCTGCCTCACCGCCCCCTACTACTCCCACCGCTGGCCAGGCCATCCCTCTACTCACCCACACCCCCTGTTATTCTACGGCGACGGCAGCCTCACACCGCAGCGAACCAGTGAACCCTCGTACTCCTCTACGCGTGGGCATCCACTGCCGCGTCTTCCCCGGCTCCGCGTCGTCCCCTTCCTAGGCCTCGCCGTCATCCACCACCCTAGTGCTCTCGGCGCGGCATGGTCAACGTGGTCAAGGAACGGCTTCCATCGGACATGGACTGTACATGGAGGGGCTGACAGCTGGGTCCACGGCCATAGCAAGGAAGTGCCTCCTTATTACGTGCAAAATAATTATTCCTCCACCTGACAGTGGGGACCCACCGGACGGGCCACCGTATTTCGCGAAAAAAATGTTTTCCCCTGACTGCTGGGACCCACCAGCTACATCTTCGCACGCAAGGAAGTGTGTCCAGGAAAAAAAACGATTCGCCCCCCTGACTGCTGGGACCCACCAGCTAGATCTTCACAGGCAAGGAAGTGTATGACAGTCGGGACCCACCTGGTCGAAGCGTACGTAGCGTTGTCATTCTGGTCGCGAACGTGTACGTACATATATACTGGTGGATGTAGAGGCGCGCATGTGTCGTAGTAGAGGCGCGTACGTGTCGTAGTAGAGGCGCCCACGTAGCATGTACACATACGTACAGTGGCCAGGGTGCAAGAAAGAAAATACGGCCACGTATGTGTACATACGGGCGGTGTATCGAATGCCTACTTGCGCATACGTACGGCCAGGGCTCGTACATGGCTAGGTCGAAACGGAGAAACAGCGTCGTCGTCGTGTTCATGGGGAGGCAACGGAATGCGTCGTGTTCATCGGGAGGCAATGGAACGCGTGGGACCCAACCGGCTAGGTCGGAACGGAATGTGTGGTCATGTTCATCGGGAGGGCTTGGACGGAACAGGCGAAGGAAACGAGGCCTAGTGTACCGCACAACGAAGGAAACGGACCTCCTACGTTCGGAACGCGGTCCTGTTGATCGGGAGGGGTCTGGCGTACCGCAAAACGGAGGAAATGGACCTCCTACGATCGAAACGGGGGTCCTGTTGATCGGGAGGGGTGTGGTGTACCACAAAACGGAGGAAACGGACCTCCTAAGGTCGAAACGGGGGTCCTGTTGATCGGGAGGGGTGTGGCGTACTGCAAAATGGACGAAACGGACCTCCTACGGTCGAAACGGGGGTCCTGTTCATCGGGAGGGGTGTGGCGTACCGCAAAATGGGACTCCACGGGATACTGTTCATCTCCACCGTCGACCTCCTCTAGCCTCCACAGGCTACCGTCGACCTCCTCCAGCCTCCACGGGCTCCTGTTCATCCAGCCTCCACCGCGTGCTCCTCCACCGGCTACTATTCAACCACCCCTCCATGGGCACCCCTCCATCGTCTACTGTTCATCCAGCCCTCCACATCACGGGGTCATGTTAAACCACCCCTCCACGGGCACCCCTCCAACGTCTACTGTTCATCCAGCCCTCCACCACACCATAGGGTCCTGTTCATCCAGAGGCAACGCCACCGCTCACTGTTCATCCAAACCCCCTGCAACGCTCACTGTTCATCCCAGAGGTAGCATCGATCGGCTTCAGTTAGCAGCAGTAGCGAAGGAATCGCTCGATCGGGTTCAGTTAACAGCCATCGATCGATCGCTCGGGTTCAGTAACGCGTAGCCTGCAGTGCAATCGCTTGGGTTCAGTTAGAGCCCAACGCCTCGCTCGGGTTCAGTTAGAGCCAACGCCTCGCACACACGTGCGTATGTGTACGAGAGAAACGTGCATCGCTCGGCCCCCGACCTCCCACCGTAACCGGGAACTCCCCGAAATTTTCCTCGCCCTCGCTTCTACCATGGTTTTTTCCGTCATGGACGGCCCAAAGAATGTCATGCAGCTGCGTCTCCGGCCCGCCCAGGACGAAAAGCCCATTTTCTGTCATGATTTTTTGTCATAGAAGTAGGAGCCCACCACATCTATGATGATACCGGGTTTTGTCACAATTATCGTCATAGAAGTGTCATATGTATGACAGAAAAAAATTTCGTTCGGCCCAAAATGTCACGGATGTGTCTTTTTTTGTAGTGAAACCTTTGATAAGAGATTTGTCGATTTCCTCCTTAAGCTCAATGAGTTCATGCGGCAGCATCTTGTAGGGTCATTTGGCTATAGGAGTGGTGTCTGGTTTCAAGTCGATGATGAATTCGACAGCTCTAGCAGGGGGAATCCCTGGAAGTTCTTCCGGAAAGACGTCTTGGAATTCACGAATGATGGGAATGATTTCAATGCACTCGAGTGGTGCAGTGTTCAACGCATTCAAGGCATAAAGCCGTGCCTCGGTGTTCTGAACTAGATGAGCTTGGTAAGCAATTATTTCATTAGAAGGGTGTAGCAGATGGACGGTCTTAGGGGCGCAAACTATAGAAGAAGTATGTGCTTTCAACCAATCCATTCCTAGAATGAGGTCGATGCTACAGGACTTCAGTACGATGGGAGAGACAAGGAATTCCAGTCCTTCGATTTCAACGGGGACGTCGTTGCAAATCATGGAGGTCCGACATTGGCCCGCGGGAGTGCGTACTAATAGCGAAGTGTACATGTCCTCACATTTAATGTCATGCAAGCATGCAAATTCTTCTCACATGAATGAATACGATGCACCTGTATCAAATAAAACAGATGCTGGTACTGAATTTATGAGGAGTGTACCCATCACGGTAGCAGGATGGTCTAGAACTTCATTGAGATCAACGTGGTTGGCATGAACACGACCATAAGACCTGGCATTGTTGTTGTGAGGTTGGTTGCTTCCACGACCAGCTACAGGAAGGGCCAGTTGATTCTGGTTCTGAAAGTAGTTCCTAGTGAGGTGACCTGGTTGGCCACACTTGTAGCACAGACCATTATTGGGAGTGGGAACAGGAGCTTGGGGTGGTGGAGCTGGAAGTCTCGGCTGCCTAGTTGGTGGGGGAGGCAGACGCGGTGCAGCATAAGATTGCCTTGGAGCAGGTGCAGCTGGCTGGTACATGCTCTTGGGAATCCATATCCTACGCTTCTATGAGAACGGGCCCGAAGATGAGCCCGTGTCATGGTTGCACCTGTGAGAGCTCTGGTGTTCCTGCAGACCAGTTTCGACATTGATGGCCTTGTTCACCAAGGTGGCGAAATCAGCAAAGTCATGCACTAGAAATGCGAGCTTGATGTTAGCTTGAAGGCCATCACGGAACTTCTCCTGTCTGCGTGCATCAGTTGCAATGTCTTCTTCAGCATAGTGGGACAAGTCCAGAAACTCCCGCTGATAAGCTTCCACTGTTTTGTTGCCCTGGGTGAGATTGCGGAACTCACGCTTCTTCCGGTCCATGACTCCCTAAGGAATGAAGCGGGCATGGAAAGCAGCTTGGAAGTCTGGCCAGGTGATGATTGTTCCAACTGGCAGAGTACGCCTATGGTTGTCCCACCATTGAGTAGCGGGTCCTTTCAGGAAGAAGGAATCAAAGGTGACATAGCTGGCAGGGGCTACATCAGCAGACTCCATTTCATAGGTGATGTCACGGAGCTAGTCATCAACATCCAGAGGCTGAGTTGAGCTGCGATACACAGTTGGGTTGAGGCGCATGAAATCCTGCAGAGTCACTTGGGCTGGCTGCTGATTCATATTGGGGTGAGGAAACTGAGCCATCATATTTTCCATGAACTGGCGGTTCAGCTCGAACTGTTGGATCATACCAGCCATGTACTCAGGCGGTGGTGGGGCATGGCCACCACGACCACGACCTCCTGGTCTAACCATCCTGCTAATATATAACAGGGGTAGTTCAGCATTGAGAAATTGCAAGGACAAGAATCATTCATGATGAAACATGCATAATGAAAGGAACACGATAGATACTACTTAGTAGTTGGCATATCTTACAAAAGAGATCATGCATAGAGTTCGATACACAGAGTTCAGTACATAGCCTAAGAACATCATAGGCGGCACGCAGGCTCGCGGTGACTGCATCTAACAATAACAAGCAAGCCTACATCAGTCCCAGGAGGAACTGTGGAGGTAGGTGTAGCCGGACAGCTGGTAGTGACACGACGGGAAGTCCTCCACATGAGTAGCCTGGGGTCCGCGGATACTCTGGTGCAGAACCCGATGTGCAGGTGGTAGAAAAGGACCAAGTGCGGGAGAGTAGCCTCCCACATCTGGCTAGCCGACGCCCTGGGGCATCACGGTCCTAGCAGGGTAGATCACAGAACACAACAGGTCACCAGATCGGACAGAGGGGTGCGACAGCGTTAGAGCACGGTACAAGTGCTGACAGGTGGTGTACAACTCGTGGCGAAGAGCTCGGTTAGCTCTATCCAGCCCATCAGCATGCAGAACCAGGTTTTGATGGTAGAAGGGCTCTCGGGTGACAGTGGAGTAGGCAGCAATGTAGTATCCCTCTGCACCAACATCGGATGCGATAGCAATGTGCCTGAAAGGGGAGGTGTCCAACTCCCGATACTCTCCACGAAGACGTGTCAGAGCAGCATAAGCAGCATCGTGGACCGCCATGTCGATAGTCACTCCAACACCATGAGCAGTGTGCAACACGGTAGTGGAGTCATACTCCCGAGAGTAGAGGTGGACGATGGTACGGTACTGCTCCTGGTTAAAGTCCTGGTACTCCTCGTAGACAGTGTACTCAAGGTGCCATGGATAACCCAGATAGGTCATCATCTCAACCAACACAGCAGGTGATCCTGAGGCACCAATGGCCGTCGTGTGGCGCATGACCTGTCTCGTGGGTTCCATCTGAAAACAAAGATGTTTCAAAGGAGTCAAATGGCAGTGTGGATAATGTTCAATACACTACTCTAAAGAATAGCTAGGGTTATCCAACTTTGGGGTGAACGTGGTCATGGGATCCTATTGTTAGAGTTAGTAAAATCGTTTAACCCTAGTAGAAGAGAGTTCAGAGTCCCAGAGTAAGGATCGAGGAGTAAAAGATCCTAATACCACCCAGATGGCGACGTGGGCCCGTAAGGCACACAACCATGTTAGTAGAAAGTTTTGTAATTTCTAGACTCGGCTTCGGCCAAGGAGTGTGGAAGGGGGATTCCTACAGGCAGTCGGCTCTGATACCAACTTGTGACGCCCCCGATTCAATCATACACGCAAGCGTGTACAATCAAGATCAGGGACTCACAAGAAGATATCACAACACAACTCTACAAATAAAATAAGTCATACAAGCATCATATTACAAGCCAGGGGCCTCAAGGGCTCGAACACAAGAGCTCGATCATAAACGAGTCAGCGGAAGCAACAATATCTGAGTACAGACATAAGTTAAACAAGTTTGCCTTAAGAAGGCTAGCACAAACTGGGATACAAATTGAAAGAGGCGCAGGCCTCCTACCTGGGACCCTCCTAAACTACTCCTGGTCATCGTCAGCGGGCTGCACATAGTAGTAGGCACCTCCAGCGTAGTAGGAGTCGTCATCGACGGTGGCGTCTGGCTCCTGGGCTCCATCATCTGGTCGCAGCAATCGGGAATAGAAAGGGGGAAAAGAGGGAGCAAAGCAACCGTGAGTACTCATCCAAAGTACTCGCAAGCAAGGAGCTACACTACATATGTATGCATTGGTATCAAATGGAAAAGGGGTATCATATGTGGACTGAACTGCAGAATGCCGGAATAAGAGGGGGATAGCTAGTCCTTTCGAAGACTACGCTTCTGGTAACCTCCATCTTGCAGCAGAAGAAGAGAGTAGATGGTAAGTTCACCAAGTAGCATCGCATAGCATAAATCCTAACCGATGATCACCTGCCCTGTCGCTCTGCCACAAAGATCCACACAGAGGGCCATCGGGAAAGTATGTCCTTCCAGCCCCCAGTTCGTGAATCAACCGCGGGTACTCAACGAGCCGACCCGACTTTAGTCGCAACATATATCAAGTGTAGTAGGTATAGTATATACCCGTGATCAACACCCGACGTGATCACGGCCCGATAGTATAGCATGGCAGACAGACAAGAATGTAGGGCCACTGATGATAAACTAGCATCCTATACTAAGCATTTAGGATTGCAGGTAAGGTATCAATAGTTGTAGCAACAATGACAGGCTATGCATCAGAATAGGATTAACGGAAAGCAGTAACATGCTACACTACTCTAATACAAGAAGTAGAGAGAAGAGTAGGCGATATCTGGTGATCAAAGGGGGGGCTTGCCTGGTTGCTCTGGCAAGAGAGAGGGGTCGTCAACACCGTAGTCGTACTGGGTAGCAGCGGCGTCGGTCTTGGTGTCTAGAGAGAGGAGAGGGGGGAAGAAATAATAAATATTAAGCAAACAGATGCATAGCGATGCATGACATGACAAGCAGCGGTGCTAGGGGTGCCCTAACGTGGTAAGAGGTGGTACCGGTGAAGGGGGAAAACATCCGGAAAAATATCCCTGGGGTTTCGCGTTTTCGGATAGGTGAACCGGAGGGGGAAAGTTGCGTGTGCGCTATGCTAAGGATGTGTGGCAGACGAACGGGCTCCGTATCCGGATTCGTCTCGTCGTTCTGAGCAACTTTCATGTACAAAGTTTTTCCATCCGAGCTACGGTTTATTTTATATTAATTTTAAAAGATTTAATTTATTTAATTCAACATTATCCAGAATAGTGTTTGCTGATATCATCATGATGTCAGCAGTTGACCTGGTCAACCTGACAGGTGGGTCCCATTGGTCATAGACCGTTTAGTCAATTTACAGTAGTTAATTAGGTTTAATTAGTCATTAGGTTAATTAATCATAATTAGTTAATCTAATCAGAATTAATTAAGTTATTTATTTATTTATTTTAATTATTATTTATTTATTTCTTTCTTTTTAATTCCTTTTTTAATTTCGTTCTGGGGGGTGCTGGGCCCCTAGTTAGTGGCTCAGGGGAGCCTTAACGGGTGCCCGAGTGCAGGCAGAGCCGGGCGACGGGCGGGGCGAACCCGGGCGCACGGGGCACATGGCCAGCGTGGGCAACGTCCGGCGGTGGTGGCAGGGACGGCACCGCGGGGCCGCAGCGGGCGACGCCGGCAGTGGGCGCCACGGCGGAGGCAGGCGCGCGGCGCGGTGAGGCCAAGGCCAAAGTGGCCGGAGCAGGGAAGGCGGTGGCGCACGCGGGGAGGGGCGGCCACGGCGAGCGCGAAGGCGTACGAGGAGGGGCAGTGGGCGCGTGCGGGCACAGGGCAGCGCGCGAGCGGGGGTTGCGGGCGAAAGTGAGCGAGCGCGTAGCTAGGCGTGGGCGTGCGGTGCGCGGGCGCGTCCAGCGCGGGGCGTTCGTGGACGTAGCAGGGCGCGCCGTGGCGGGGTGACGCGGGTCAGGCGAAGCAGGCGCGGGGAGGGGGTGGCGACGCGCGGCCGCGGGCGCGGTCGAGCGGGAGTGGTCGTGGATCGGCCAGTTCACGCGCGGGGCGCGGCCAGATGCGGCGCGGGCACGGGCACGGGACGGCGCGGGCGCGCGGTGAGCGCGGCCAGTGCGGGTGCGTGCGGGGGAGATAGGAGGAGGGGGCCTCACGGGGGAATCATAGGGACAGGGCAGCGGGGCATGAGGAGGAGGATGGAGACGACGCGGCGGAGCAGGAGGCAGACCGGTGAGGGAGCGCTCCGGCGAGGCGGTGACGACGACGACGGTCTCCTCCCTCGATCCCGATCCAGTCGGGGGAGAGGGGGGAGATATTTTTGCGGGGGGAGGGGGAGTGAGGGTGTGTCGGTGGGGGTCCAGTGGAGTGGGGAAGGGGTTAAGGAGAGGAGATGGGCCGGCCGGGTGGGTTGGCCCAATGGCCAACTGGGCCAGAGCCCAGGGGGCAGGAGGTTGCCTCTTTTATTTTCTTTTAGTTTTTTAGTTTTTCTTTTTATTTATTTTCTTTTATATTTTAATTTATTTTAAAATACTTAGGCATTTTATAAAAATGTGTTTGTTACCACATAATTACATATGCAAAATATGGCACCTCCCGAACATTTTTGTTTTAAATTTTGAAAAACTCTTATTGTTGACATTATTTGAATTTGAATATTTGAAACGGTTTCGAACCAATGCAAGGTTAACAACAATAGTCGTCGTGACGTGGCACCATTAGCATGGGATTACTGTAGCTTAATTACCAGGGCGTTACAGTGGAGGAACTTTGCTACCTTACTGAAACACAAGAGACAGGAGTTTTTCGTCCCGGATCTCATTGGCACTCTTGATGTGGAAGAAAAGGCGAGATCAAAGGACACACGTGCTCGAGGAATTGAGGAAGGATCTAGTGCCAATCTGGTACAAAAGAAGAACTTCCAGCCCCACAAATTCAAGAATAAGGGCAAGTTTGATGGTAAAGCAAAGTTTGATGGGAAGAACAAGGTTTTGCAACACACGAACTTCAAGAAGAAGAATGACAAGAAGAAAGGTGTTTGTCATGTGTGTGGGGATCCTGATCATTGGACTCCTAGTTGCCCAAATCGCTATGACAAGCGTCATCCTAGGAAACGCGGCAAGACCGCTAATGTCGTCATTGGAGACATTGACATGAAGGATGCTGGGTATGGTATATTTCCCACTATTATTTCAGTATATCATTCTCCTGATTAGTTGATTGACACGGGTGCTAATGTGCATGTATGCGGTGATATTTCCATGTTTTCGTCTTATCAGACCGCAGGGACTTCAACTGTGTTGATGGGTAACGGTTCAAGTGCTTTTGTTCGTGGTGTTGGCACGGTCGATCTGAAGTTTACTTCGGGGAAGATTGTGCGGCTAAAGAACGTGCATTATGTCCCCTCCGTCAATAAAAATCTTGTTAGCGGATCTCTTCTGTGTAGAGATGGCTATAAGCTTGTCTTTGAGTCAAATAAATTTGTAATATCCAAGTATGGAACCTTTGTTGGTAAAGGCTATGAGTCAAGAGGCCTGTTTCGTTTATCCTTGTCAGACATTTGCAATAAAGTTGTTAATCGTATTTGCAACAATAGTGAATCAAATGTGTGGCATTCACGTCTTTGTCATGTTAACTTTGGTTGCATGTCGCGACTAGCAAAGTTGAACTTAATCCCTAGTTTCACCATTGTCAAGGGATCTAAGTGTCAAGTTTGTCTGCAAGCTAAGCAACCTCGTAAGTCTCAATCGACTGCGGAAACAAGAAATCTTGCACCACTAGAGCTCATACATTCAGATCTATGTTAAATGAATGGTGTTTTGACAAAAGGTGGAAAGAAATATTTCATGACGTTAATTGACGACTCCACTAGATACTGCCGTGTGAGGATGCGGCTTTGAACTTTTTCAAGATCTATAAAGCTGAAGTGGAAAACCAACTTGATCAGAAAATCAAGAGGCTTAGGTCCGATCGTGGTGCAAAGTATTTTTTCAATGAATTTGATGCTTTTTGTGCGGAACATGGTATAATCCATGAAAGGACGCGTCCCTATTCACCTCAGTAAAATGGGGTAGCCAAAAGAAAGAACTGTACTCTAACTGATTTGGTTAACGCCATGTTAGACACATCGGGTCTCTCCAAGGCATGGTGGGGGAGGCGATATTGACTGCATGTCATGTCCTAAGCCGAGTTCCCACAAAGAATAAAGAGATAACTCCATTCGAGGAATGGGAGAATAAAAGATTAAAACTCTCTAATCTACGAACATGGGGTTGTTTGGCGAAAGTCAATGTGCCAATTCCAAAGAAGCATAAGCTTGGACCAAAGACCGTGGATTGTGTTTTCCTAGGATATGCTTTTTCATAGCATTGGTTATAGATTCTTGGTTGTAAAATCCGAGGTACCTGACATGCATGTCGGTATGATCATGGAGTCAAATGATGCGACTTTCTTTGAAGATATCTTTCCCATGAAGGATATGGCTACCTCATCTAATCAGGAGATGCCTAGTTCATTGAATCAGGAACCAGTTACAATTACTGAACCTGCCATTTCGATAGAACACTTTGAAAATCTCGTGGAGGAGAACAATGAAGTTCCTATTCGGAGCAAGAGACAGAGGATTGCAAAGTCTTTTGGTGATGATTTTCTTGTGCATCTCATAGATGACACTCCCGGTTCTATTTCAGAGGCCTGTGCATCTGAAGATGCTGACTACTGGAAGGAAGCGGTTCGTAGTGAGATGGATTCCATCTTGGCGAATGAAACTTGGGAGAAAACTAATCGTCCTTATGGGTGCAAACCTATAGGATGTAAATGGGTATTCAAGAAGAAGCTTAGGCCCGATGGTACTATTGAAAAGTACAAGGCTCGGCTCGTGGCTAAGGGTTATACCCAAAAGGAAGGTGAAGATTTCTTTGATACTTACTCACCTGTGTCTCGACTGACCACTATTCGAGTTCTACTTTCATTTTCTGCCTCACATGGTCTTCTCGTTCATCAAATGGATGTTAAGACTGCTTTCCTAAATGAAGAGTTGGACGAGGAAATTTATATGGAACAACCTGATGGGTTTGTACTAGATGGTCAGAAAGGAAAAGTGTGCAAGTTGCTGAATTATTTGTATGGACTAAAGCAAGCACCCAAACAGTGGCATGAGAAGTTTGAAAGAACTATAACAGCTGCAGGCTTTGTTGTAAATGAAGCTGACAAATGTGTGTACTATCGCCATGGTGGGGCGAGGGAGTTATCCTTTGCTTGTATGTTGATGACATACTGATTTTTGGAACAAATCTGAATGTTATTAAGGAGGTCAAGGATTTCCTATCTCGTTGTTTTGAGATGAAAGATTTAGGAGTGGCTGATGTCATTCTAAACATCAAGTTGTTGAGAGACGATGATGGTGGGATTACATTGCTTCAATCTCACTATGTGGAAAAGGTCTTGAGTCGCTTTGGCTATAGTCATTGCAAGCCTTCTCCAACACCATATGATGCTAGCGTGCTGCTTTGAAAGAATCGAAGAATTACTAGAGATCAATTGAAATATTCTCATATTACTGGCTCGCTTATTACTTAGCCAGTGCTACAAGACATGACATCTCTTTTGCTGTTAGCAAACTGAGTCGGTTTGTTTAAAAACCAGGAGATGTGCATTGGAAAGCTCTAGAGAGAGTTTTGCATTATTTGAAAGGCACTACTAATTATGGAATTCACTACACTGGGCACCCAAAGGTGCTTGAAGGGTATAGTGACTCAAACTGGATCTCAGATGCTGATGCGATAAAGGCCACGAGCGGATATGTATTCACTCATGGAGGTGGCGCTGTTTCTTGGAAGTATTGTAAGCAGACCATCTTAACGAGGTCAACAATGGAAGCAGAACTCACAACACTAGATACAGCTACGGTCGAAGCAGATTGGCTTCGTCGGCTCTTGAATGACTTGCCGGTTGTTGAGAAACCTGTACCGGGTATCCTTATGAACTGCGACAATCAAACTGTAATCACAAAAGTGAGAAGCTCAAAGGATAACATGAAGTCATCAAGACACGCTTAGAGAAGGTTAAAGTCTGTCAGGAAAATGAGAAAATCCGGATTTATTGCATTGGATTATATCCAAACGTCTAAAAATCTGGCAGATCCTTTCACTAAGGGTCTATCACGTAATGTGATAGATAATGCATCGAGGGAGATGGGTATGAGACCCACAATATGAGACAGTGGTAACCTAGTCTATGTGATCGGAGATCCCGTGAATTAGATGTGGAAGACAAGCTATTGGTCAACTGAGAGGAGAGTATCCTTACTATTAACAATACCACTCCATAAAGATGCAATACTCTCTTAATCTACATGGCAGGTTTGATGTATAACTTAATGTGTTCTAAGTGGCTCATTGAAGCAGAGATGTCATCCTACAGAACATCTTTTGAAGAACGCACCTATATGAGTCTGATTGTTAAACGTCACAATCTATAAGAGTAGGGTTCTCTCTAGCAAACTCATGAAAGGTCTCGGAGTATGACGCATAAGCTCCACCCGCGGGGAAGACCCACTGTAGCCACGTATCGGTCAAGGCTTTATGTGAAGCTAGATTCACAGAAAACTTGCAATTCAAGGTCCAGTCCACTGTCCAAGTTGCTTACTAGTGTAGCATAGAGTTCTAGGTGGAAGTTCAACTTAACAGTCTCCACTGTAGTATCGGTATATAAAACAATGTTTTGGAACCAAATGCAGATTTTGTGTGCCCCTGGGATCTAGTGGGGATTGCTGGAATTTTGTCTATTTTGGGCCTAGCCCAATAGCAGTTTCAGAAATTCCTAATAAATCCTAGAGGCCCACGCAGCCCATTCGTGCAAGGCAAGAGGTGGAACTAAAGTTTAGTCCCACATTGCTAGTTTAGAGAGAGTTCGACCTCTTTATAAGGGAGGCTCTTTCTCCACATGTATGAGGATGAGAACGAGAGGGACATCCACGCGCGCTCCTCCTCCGCCGACCACCTCGCCACGCCTCGTCGCGCCGCGCCGCAGGTTGTGGGAATGAGCCGAGCCGATGTCTAAATTTTTCCCACGCACGACGGGTATACAAAAGGTCACGCGGAAGCTGAAACATTTTTGCTGTAGTGGAGATTGAATATGAACGGCGCACCTCTTCGCCTGCTGCCTGTTCGTTTCGTCTCCCTCGTTCCCTTCATCTCCCGGCGCAGCCTCTCGCCTCCTTCTCTTGCGCCTATAAAAGGGAGGTCTCTCCTCTCAGAGAGATACATCAAAACTTCTTCTTCTCTCACCACAGTTCCTAAGCACTGCGCTGCTGCTACGTTCTTCTCCACCCGGCTTGCAGCGTGCACCGCAGGTCGGGACAATAGGCCTTTGAAACCGCACCTTTTGAGTTCTGTACGGGAGAAGGGTGATAAGGTTTTTGGGGAGCGCTTCGCGCGACTACTGACTTCTTCGTCACGGATGCCCCGAACTCCGACGACTACTTTCCCGACGACGACTTCTTCCCCGACGTCGACAACCTCCTCGACGACATGGCTGGCGAGGACACCGACCCCATGTCCAGCGCTTCTGCTGCTACTGTCTCGTACGTGTTCTTCCTCTTTCTATTAGAGGCCCTGCTACAGTTTCTTGTTCTAGTGTTTGCCTTAGATATGTTAGACTCTGTTTCATATATGCAACTTGCTATACTGTCTGCTCTAGATGTGTTTAGTTACAGTTCATATATGAAGTTGTTGTTTACCTTCTCTTTGTCAAATCGCATGACCTGTTTTATCACTGCTATACTAGTCGTGCTTTATCTAGTATTTCTGTTAATAAAATCATTCGGTAAATTGCTAATATTTCCAACATTTCCTTCCCTAAATAGCATTTGTCATCAGTAGTTTAACGAACTACAACTACCAGTTTAAAAGAGTATGATCAACTTGAACGGCAAAACTTGGCCAGAGACACCATCAATATTTGATCACTACTAGTTCACATTCACGAGATGTTTACTTTTGTTGCCAGATTATTTTCCTTCTTTTGCGCTGCAGTTCTCTCCTATCAAGCTTGTTGAAAAACTATTTCAGGCCTGGCGTATGTGGAAGGAACAAAGGTTGCATGAGCTTGTGGATCCATTGCTAGGGGGCGGATATGAAGTCGCCGAGATAATGAAATGTGCTCAAGTGGCACTGGTTTGTGCTCAGGAAGACCCAGCAGACCGACCCACCATGACAGATGTTGCTGCAATGCTGAACTCAGAAGGCTAAGCAGCCCACCACGCTGATCCATGGGTGTGCTGCATTGACATAGGTGGCCCAATCAAGCATGACAATAGACATAATCATAACGAGTTCCGCTCCAATGTCGACTAGAGTTCGAATCATTCTCGACCCAGATGTTTGATATGATGCACAACATTAAATACCATATATAATACGAAATGTGAGTACATATTGTGGGCTTTTTACGGGTCATGTAGCGTACATATTCGAGATATTGAGACCAACTTCGCAGAGTGAAAATAAATATGTTTCTGTGGTACCAGCTACCAGACTGCTTTTCCATCAGCTGCATTGTAGTAATTCAGATATAGGATGTTTCATGCTTTGTTGTTACGATTCCAGTTTCAGCGAAGTTTACCCGGGATTGCTTATATTTGTGAACAGTTATGGGGACATGGAGAAGGGCATGAGAACAAGTGTTTGCAAACCAAAGCACATTCAACTTGAGAAATGAGAAATCAGCTTGACAAGCAGGATCTCAAAATAAGCGCTGTTCAAGATTAAAAAAAAAAGAAGTTCCTAATGCACCATGCTGGTTAAGATGTTTAATTCTGAACTGAAGTCGGATTCAGACATTAGTGCGCGTTTTGGCTAAGCCTGGGCCGACTCGGATTCAAATTGCTTGCCGCCACTTCTCTGTCTCCCGCGTCCCTCTTTTCTTGCTCGCCCGATCAATCTGACCTCGCCCTCCGATCAGCCTCCCTCGACCCACCTTCCTCCCTCTCCCGACGCCGGATCGTTCATCGTTGCTCCCGCGATCCCACGTCCGCGACCATGGGCGGCACCACGGCGCTCCCGCCGTCTCTGCTCGCAGCCGCCGACCTCCACCGCTGCTCCTCCCGCGTGCGCATAAACCCTGCCTTGATGGCGAACCCCGCGGCTGCTGCCAAGAGGGCCGAAGCGGCCCATGCCCGTGTGCGACGGGCAGCCGCCGGCGAAGCGCGCACGCGGTGCCTGCTCCGGGGACGAGCTCCTCCATGACGCGGTCGCCGCCAAGATCAGCAGCAGCGGCCTTCCGTGTCCCAGCACCAGCAGCAGCGGCGAGGATCCGAGAAGCCCGACGTGCCGCCACCCCTCCGCGACCAAGAACCCCGTGGCCGGCTCGCCGGAGGCCGCGCCGCAACCGAATCCACCGGCCAGCATGCGCGAGCTGGTCCAGAAGGCCTGCCTCGCCATGGCTCGCGTTGCCGCCCAAGAAGAAGAGGCCGGCCGTCGGCGCGACATCGAGCGCAGCCGAGCGGAGGCCCAGCGGAAGGTGGAGCAAATGGTGGACACCGTGCAGTTCAACGACCCGTGGATCGATCCCTCCGACGTGACCAAGTCCCCTGAGGAGCTGCTCCGAGCAAGACAGGAGGCATGGCGTTATCAAGCTCAGCTCATTGCCATGGCTCATCAACGGGACATGCATGGATGCGTTGCTCAAGCGACGCAAATCCACGGATGTGTGCTCAAGTGATGGAAGCAGAGGCAGAAATCATCAGCAGTGAAGGCTTGTTGCTGAGAAAAGCAGAGGAAGCAGAGGATAACCTACAAGTTGTCAACTTAGTTGCTGAGAAAAGCATTTTTCCAGTAGCGCGAGTGGGATTCTTAATTTGGCCATTAATTAGTGTGCATTATGATCACAATTGATCAATTAATGCAAGGGTTTTGTTTCATGTAAAAACATT
>NC_053028.1:600002172-600018652 GCF_003073215.2 Triticum urartu
CACAAGGGGAGCCAAAGAATATTCTCAAGTATTAGCAGCTGAGTTGTCAATTCAACCACACCTGGAAACTTAATATCTGCAGCAAGGTATTTAGTAGCAAAGTAATATGATAGTAGTGGTAACGGTAGCAGAAGTACGGTAGCAAAAGTAATATTTTTGGGGTTTTATAGTGATTGTAACAATAGCAACGGAAAAGTAAATAAGCGAAGAACAATATATGGAAAGCTCGTAGGCAATGGATCGTGATGGAGAATTATGCCGAATGCGATCGATCATGTAACAGTCATAACCTAGGGTGACACAGAACTAGCTCCAGTTCATTAATGTAATGTAGGCATGCATTCCGAATATAGTCATCCGTGCTTATGGAAAATAACTTGCATGACATCTTTTGTCTTATCCTCCCGTGGCAGCGGGGTCCTATTGGAAACTAAGGGATATTAAGTCCTCCTTTTAATAGAGTACCGGACCAAAGCGTTAACACATAGTAAATACATGAACTCCTCAAACTACGGTCATCACCGGGAGTGGTCCCGATTATTTTCACTTTGGGGTTGCCGGATCATAACACATAGTAGGTGACTATAGACTTGCAAGATAGGATCAAGAACTCTCATATATTGATGAAAACATAATAGGTTCAGATCTGAAATCATGGCACTCGGGCCCTAGTGACAAGCATTAAGCATAGCAAAGTCATAGTAACATCAATCTCAGAACATAGTGGATACTAGGGATCAAACCCTAACAAAACTAACTCGATTACATGATAAATTTCATCCAACCCATCACCGTCCAGCAAGCCTATGATGGAATTACTCACGCACGGCGGTGAGCATCATGAAATTGGTGATGGAGGAAGGTTGATGATGACGATGGCGACGAATTCCCCTCTCTAGAGCCCCGAACGGACTCCAGATCAGCCCTCCCGAGAGATTTTAGGGCTTGGCGGCAGCTCCGTATCGTAAAACGCGATGAATCCTTCTCTCTGATTTTTTTCTCCCCGAAAGTGAATATATGGAGTCAGGGTTGAGGACGGTGGAGCGTCAGGGGGCCCACTGAAGGAAATATGCCCTAGAGGCAATAATAAAGTTATTATTTATTTCCTTATATCATGATAAATGTTTATTATTCATGCTAGAATTGTATTAACCGGAAACATAATACATGTGTGAATACATAGACAAAAAGACTGTCACTAGTATGCCTCTACTTGACTAGCTCGTTGATCAAAGATGGTTAAATTTCCTAACCATTGACATGAGTTGTCATTTAATTAACAGGATCACGTCATTAGGAAAATGATGTGATTGACCTGACCCATTCCGTTAGCTTAGCACCCGATCGTTTAGTATGTTGCTATTGCTTTCTTCATGACTTATACATGTTCCTATGACTATGAGATTCTGCAACTCCCGTTTACCGTAGGAACACTTTGTGTGCTACCAAACGTCACAACGTAACTAGGTGATTATAGAGGTGCTCTACAGGTGTCTCCGAAGGTACTTGTTGAGTTGGCGTATTTCGAGATTAGGATTTGTCACTATGTTTATTATTCATGCTAGAATTGTATTAACCGGAAACATAATACATGTGTGAATACATAGACAAAAAGACTGTCACTAGTATGCCTCTACTTGACTAGCTCGTTGATCAAAGATGGTTAAATTTCCTAACCATTGACATGAGTTGTCATTTAATTAACAGGATCACGTCATTAGGAAAATGATGTGATTGACCTGACCCATTCCGTTAGCTTAGCACCCGATCGTTTAGTATGTTGCTATTGCTTTCTTCATGACTTATACATGTTCCTATGACTATGAGATTCTGCAACTCCCGTTTACCGTAGGAACACTTTGTGTGCTACCAAACGTCACAACGTAACTAGGTGATTATAGAGGTGCTCTACAGGTGTCTCCGAAGGTACTTGTTGAGTTGGCGTATTTCGAGATTAGGATTTGTCACTCCGATTGTCGGAGAGGTATCTCTGGGCCCTCTCGGTAATGCACATCACTTAAGCCTTGCAAGCATTGCAACTAATGAGTTAGTTGCAAGATGATGTATTACGGAACGAGTAAAGAGACTTGCCGGTAACGAGATTGAAACTAGGTATTGAGATACCGACGATCGAATCTCGGGCAAGTAACATACCGATGACAAAGGGAACAACGTATGTTGTTATGCGGTCTGACCGATAAAGATCTTCGTAGAATATGTGGGAGCCAATATGAGCATCCAGGTTCCGCTATTGGTTATTGACCGGAGACGTGTCTCGGTCATGTCTACATAGTTCTCGAACCCGTACAGTCCACACGCTTAACGTTTCAATGACAGTTATGTTATGAGTTTATATGTTTTGATGTACCGAAGGTTGTTCGGAGTCCCGGATGTGATCATGGACATCACGAGGAGTCTCGAAATGGTCGAGACATGATGATTGATATATTGGAAGCCTATGTTTGGATATCGGAAGTGTTCCGGGTGAAATCGGGATTTTACCGGAGTACCGGGAGGTTACCGAAACCCCCGAAGTATGGGCTTAGTGGGCCTTTACAGAGAAAGAGGCAGCCAGGGCTGGGCCGAGGCAAGGAATCCAGGGGAGTCCTACTCCCGGTGGGAGTAGGACTCTCCTGGCGCGCCCTCTCTCCTGGCCCGCACCCCTGCTCTTTTATACAGGGGAGGGGGCACCCTAGAGACACAAATTGATCATTTGATCTTTTAGCTGTGTGGTGCCCCGCCTACCATAGTCCACCTCGATAATACTGTAGCGGTGCTTTAGGCGAAGCCCTGCGTCGGTAGAACAATCATCATCACCATCGTCATGCTGACAAAATGCTCCCTCAAGCTTGGCGATCGGAGTTCGAGGGACGTCATCGGTTGGAACGTGTGCTGAACTCGGAGGTGTCGTGCGTCGTACTTGATCGGTCGGATCATGAAGACGTATGACTACATCAACCGCGTTGTGCTAACGCTTCCGCTTTCGGTCTACGAGGGTACGTGGACAACACTCTCCCCTCTCGTTGCTATGCATCGCCATGATCTTGCGTGTGCGTAAGAAATTTTTTGAAATTACTACGTTCCCCAAGAGTGGTATCAGAGCCAGGTTTTATGCATAGATGTCATATGCACGAGTAGAACACAAGTGAGTTGTGGGCGATATAAGTCATACTGCTTACCAGCATGTCATAGTTTGGTTCGGCGGTATTGTTGGATGAAGCGGACCGGACCGACATTACGTGTACGCTTACGCGAGACTGGTTCTACCGATGTGCTTTCCACATAGGTGGCTGGCGGGTGTCAGTTTCTCCAACTTTAGTTGAACCGAGTGTGGCTACGCCCGGTCCTTGCGAAGGTTAAAACAGCACCAACTTGACAAACTATCGTTGTGGTTTTGATGCGTAGGTAAGAACGGTTCTTGTTAAGCCCGTAGCAGCCACGTAAAATTTGCAACAACAAAGTAGAGGACATCTAACTTGTTTTTGCAGGGCATGTTGTGATGTGATATGGTCAAGACATGATGATAAATTTTATTGTATGATATGATCATATTTTGTAACCGAGTTATCGGCAACTGGCAGGAGCCATATGGTTGTCGCTTTATTGTATGCAATGCAATCGGCCTGTAATGCTTTACTTTATCACTAAGCGGTAGCGATAGTCGTAGAAGCATAAGATTGGTTAGACGACGACGATGCTACGATAGAGATCAAGGTGTCGCGCCGGTGACGATGGTGATCATGACGGTACTTCAGAGATGGAGATCACAAGCACAAGATGATGATGGCCATATCATATCACTTATATTGATTGCATGTGATGTTTATCTTTTATGCATCTTATCTTGCTTTGATTGACAGTAGCATTATAAGATGATCCCTCACTAAATTATCAAAGTATAAGTGTTCTCCCTGAGTATGCACCATTGCGAAAGTTCTTCGTGCTGAGACACCACGTGATGATCGGGTGTGATAGGCTCTACGTTCAAATACAACGGATGCAAAACAGTTGCACACGCGGAATACTCAGGTTAAACTTGACGAGCCTAGCATATAACAGATATGGCCTCGGAACACGGAGACCGAAAGGTCGAGCGTGAATCATATAGTAGATATGATCAACATAGTGGTGTTCACCGTTGAAACTACTCCATCTCACGTGATGATCGGACATGGTTTAGTTGATATGGATCACGTGATCACTTAGAGGATTAGAGGGATGTCTATCTAAGTGGGGGTTCTTAAGTAATATGATTAAATGAACTTAAATTTATCATGAACTTAGTACCTGATAGTATCTTGCTTGTCTATGTTGATTGTAGATAGATGGCCCGTGCTGTTGTTCTGTTGAATTTTAATGCGTTCCTTGAGAAAGCAAAGTTGAAAGATGATGGTAGCAATTACACGGACTGGGTCTGTAACTTGAGGATTATCCTTATTGCTGCATAGAAAAGTTACGTCCTGGATGCACCGCTAGGTGTACCACCTGCACCAGCAACTACAGACATTGTGAATGCCTAGCAGTCACGTGTTGATGACTACTCGATAGTTTAGTGTGCCATGCTTTACGGCTTAGAACCAGGACTTCAACGATGTTTTGAACATCATGGAGCATATGAAATGTTCCAGGAGTTGAAGTTAACATTTCAATAGAATGCCCGGATTGAGAGATATGAAGTCTCCAATAAGTTCTATGGCTCAAGATGGAGGAGAATAGTTCTGTCAGTGAGCATATACTCAAGATGTCTGGGTACTGCAATCACTTGATTCAACTGGGAGTTAATCTTCCGGATGATAGCATCATTGACAGAATTCTCCAATCACTGCCACCAAGCTACAAGAGCTTTGTGATGAACTATAATATGCAAGGGATGGATAAGACAATTCCCGAGCTCTTCGCAATGCTAAAGGTAGCGGAGGTAGAAATCAAGAAGGAGCATCAAGTGTTGATGGTCAATAAGACCACCAGTTTCAAGAAAAAGGGCAAAGGGAAGAAGAAGGGGAACTTCAAAAAGAACAGCAAGCAAGTTGTTGCTTAGGAGAAGAAACCCAAGTCTGGACCTAAGCCTGAGACTGAGTGCTTCTACTGCAAGCAGACTGGTCACTGGAAGCGGAACTGCCCCAAGCATTTGGCAGATAAGAAGGATGGCAAGGTGAACAAAGGTATATGTGATATACATGTTATTGATGTGTACCTTACTAATGCTCGTAGTAGCACCTGGGTATTTGATACTGGTTTTGTTGCTAATATTTGCAACTCGAAACAGGGGCTACGGATTAAGCAAAGATTGGCTAAGGACGAGGTGACGATGCGCGTGGGAAATGGTTCCAAAGTCGATGTGATCGCAGTTGGGACGCTACCTCTACATCTACCTTCAGGATTAGTATTAGACCTAAATAATTGTTATTTGGTGCCAGCGTTGCGCGTGAACATTATATCTGGATCTTGTTTGATGCGAGACGATTATTCATTTAAATCAGAGAATAATGGTTGTTCTATTTATATGAGTAATATCTTTTATGGTCATGCACCATTGAAGAGTGGTCTATTTTTGTTGAATATCAATAGTGGTGATACACATATTCATAATCTTGAAGCCAAAAGATGCACAGTTGATAATGATAGTGCAACTTATTTGTGGCACTGCTGTTTAGGTCATATCGGTGTAAAGCGCATGAAGAAACTCCATACTGATGGACTTTTGGAACCACTTGATTATGAATCACTTGGTACTTGCGAACCGTGCCTCATAGGCAAGATGACTAAAACGCTGTTCTCCGATACTATGGAGAGAGCAACAGATTTGTTGGAGATCATACATACAGATGTATGTGGTCCGATGAATGTTGAGGCTCGTGGCGGATATCATTATTTTCTCACCTTCACAGATGATTTAAGCAGATATGGGTATATCTACTTAATGAAACATAAGTCTGAAACGTTTGAAAAGTTCAAAGAATTTCAGAGTGAAGTTGAAAATCATCATAACAAGAAAATAAAGTTTCCACGATCTGATCATGGAGGAGAATATTTGAGTTATGAGTTTGGTCTTCATTTGAAACAATGCGGAATAGTTTCGCAACTCACACCACCCGGAACACCACAGCGTAATGGTGTGTCCGAACGTCGTAATCGTACTTTACTAGATATGGTGTGATCTATGATGTCTCTTACTGATTTACCGCTATCGTTTTGGGGTTATGCTTTAGAGACGGCCACATTCACGTTAAATAGGGCACCATCAAAATCCGTTGAGACGACGCCTTATGAACTGTGGTTTGGTAAGAAACCAAAGTTGTCATTTCTGAAAGTTTGGGGCTATGATGCTTATGTGAAAAAACTTCAACCTGATAAGCTCGAACCCAAATCGGAGAAATGTGTCTTCATAGGATACCCAAAGGAGACTGTTGGGTACACCTTCTATCACAGATCCGAAGGCAAAACTTTTGTTGCTAAATTCGGAGTTTTTCTAGAGGAGTTTCTCTCGAAAGAACTGAGTGTTAGGAAAGTAGAACTTGATGAGTTAACTGTACCTGCTCCCTTATTGGAAAGTAGTTCATCACAGAAACCGGTTTCTGCAACACCTACACCAATTAATGAGGAAGTTAATGATGATGACCATGAAATTTTAGATCAAGTTGTTACTGAACCTCGTAGGTCAACCAGAGTGAGATCTGCACCAGAGTGGTACGGTAATCCTGTTCTGGAAGTTATGTTACTAGACCATGTCGAACCTACGAACTATGAAGAAGCGATGGTGAGCCCAGATTCTGCAAAATGGCTTGAGGCCATGAAATCTGAGATGGGATCCATGTATGAGAACAAAGTGTGGACTCTGGTTGACTTGCCTGGTGATCGGCAAGCAATTGAGAATAAATGGATCTTCAAGAAGAAGACTGACGCTGACGGTAATGTTACTATCTATAAAGCTCGACTTGTTGCAAAAGGTTTTCAACAAGTTCAAGGGATTGACTACGATGAGACCTTCTCACCCGTAGTGATGCTTAAGTCTGTCTGAATCATGTTAGCAATTGCCGCATTTTATGATTATGAAATTTGGCAAATGGATGTCAAAACTGCATTCCTGAATGGATTTCTGGAAGAAGAGTTGTATATGATGCAACCGGAAGGTTTTGTCGATCCAAAGGGAGCTAACAAAGTGTGCAAGCTCCAGCGATCCATTTATGGACTGGTGCAAGCCTCTAGGAGTTGGAATAAACGCTTTGATAGTGTGATCAAAGCATTTGGTTTTGTACAGACTTTTGGAGAAGCCTGTATTTACAAGAAAGTGAGTGGGATCTCTGTAGCATTTCTAATATTATATGTGGATGACATATTGTTGATTGGAAATGATATAGAATTTCTGGATAGCATAAAGGGATACTTGAATAAGAGTTTTTCAATGAAAGACCTCGGTGAAGCTGCTTATATATTGGGCATCAAGATCTATAGAGATAGATCAAGACGCTTAATTGGACTTTCACAAAGCACATACCTTGACAAAGTTTTGAAAAAGTTCAAAATGGATCAAGCAAAGAAAGGGTTCTTGCCTGTGTTACAAGGTGTGAAGTTGAGTAAGACTCAACGCCCGACCACTGCAGAAGATAGAGATAAAATGAAAGGTGTTCCCTATGCTTCAGCCATAGGCTCTATCATGTATGCAATGTTGTGTACCAGACCTGATGTGTGCCTTTCTATAAGTCTAGCAGGGAGGTACCAAAGTAATCTAGGAGTGGATCACTGGACAGCGGTCAAGAACATCCTGAAATACCTGAAAAGGACTAAGGATATGTTTCTCGTTTATGGAGGTGACAAAGAGCTCATCATAAATGGTTACGTTGATGCAAGCTTTGACACTGATCCGGACGATTCTAAATCGCAAACCGGATACGTGTTTACATTGAACGGTGGAGCTGTTAGTTGGTGCAGTTCTAAACAAAGCGTTGTGGCGGGATCTACGTGTGAAGCGGAGTACATAGCTGCTTTGGAAGCAGCAAATGAAGGAGTCTGGGTGAAGGAGTTCATATCCGATCTAAGTGTCATACCTAGTGCATCGGGACCAATGAAAATCTTTTTTGACAATACTGGTGCAATTGCCTTGGCGAAGGAATCCAGATTTCACAAGAGAACCAAGCACATCAAGAGACGCTTCAATTCCATCCGGGATTTAGTCCAGGTGGGAGACATAGAAATTTGCAAGACACATATGGATCTAAACGTTGCAGACCCATTGACTAAGCCTCTTCCACGAGAAAAACATGATCAGCACCAAGGCTACATGGGTGTTAGAATCATTACTGTGTAATCTAGATTATTGACTCTAGTGAAAGTGGGAGACTGAAGGAAATATGCCCTAGAGGCAATAATAAAGTTATTATTTATTTCCTTATATCATGATAAATGTTTATTATTCATGCTAGAATTGTATTAACCGGAAACATAATACATGTGTGAATACATAGACAAACAGAGTGTCACTAGTATGCCTCTACTTGACTAGCTCATTGATCAAAGATGGTTAAGTTTCCTAACCATTAACATGAGTTGTCATTTTATTAACATGATCACATCATTAGGAGAATGATGTGATTGAACTAACCCATTCCGTTAGCTTAGCACCCGATCGTTTAGTATGTTGCTATTGCTTTCTTCATGACTTATACATGTTCCTATGACTATGAGATTATGCAACTCCCGTTTACCGGAGGAACACTTTGTGTGCTACCAAACGTCACAACGTAACTAGGTGATTATAAGGTGCTCTACAGGTGGTCTCCGGAAGGTACTTGTTGAGTTGGCGGTATTTCGAGATTAGGGATTTTGTCACTCTGATTGTCCGGAGACGTTATCTCTGGGCCTCTCGGTATGCACATCACTTAAGCCTTGCAAGCATTGCAACTAATGAGTTAGTTGCAAGGATGATGTATTACGGAACGAGGTAAGAGACTTGCCGGTAACGAGATTGAACCTAGGTATTGAGATACCGACGAATCGAATCTCGGGCAAGTAAACATAACCGGATGACAAAGGGAACAACGTATGTTGTTATGCGGTCTGACCGATAAAGATCTTCGTAGAATATGTGGGAGCCGATATGAGCATCCAGGTTATGCTATTGGTTATTGACCGGAGACGTGTCTCGGTCATGTCTACATAGTTCTCGAACCCGTAGGGTCCGCACGCTTAACGCTTGGATGACAGTTATATTATGAGTTTATATGTTTTGATGTACCGAAGGTTGTTCGGAGTCCTAGATGTGATCACGGACATGACGAGGAGTCCCGAAATGGTCGAGACATGAAGATTGATATACTGGAAGCCTATGTTTGGATATCGGAAGTGTTCCGGGCGAAATCGGGATTTCACCAGAGTACCGGGAGGTTACCGGAACCCCCCGGGAGGTTAATGGGCCTTAGTGGGCCTTTACGGAGAAGAGGAGAGGCGTCCAGGGCTGGGTCGTGCGCCCCTCCCCCCTAGTCCGAATAGGACAAGGAGAGGGGGGCGGCGCCCCCCCTTCCTTCCTCTCTCCCTCCTCTTTCCCCCTCCCAAGTCCTAATCCAACTAGGAAAGGGGGGAGTCCTACTCCCGGTGGGAGTAGGACTCCTCCGGGCGTGCCCTCTCTCCTGGCCGGCCGCACCCCCTGCTCCTTTATATACAGGGGCAGGGGGCACCCTAGAGACACAGCAATTGATCGTTTGATCTTTTAGCCGTGTGCGGTGCCCCCCTCCACCATAGTCCACCTCGATAATACTGTAGCGGTGCTTAGGCGAAGCCCTGCGTCGGTAGAACATCATCATCGTCACCACGCCTTCGTGCTGACAAAACTCTCCCTCAACACTCGGCTGGATCGGAGTTCGAGGGACGTCATCAGGCTGAACGTGTGCTGAACTCGGAGGTGCCGTGTGTTCGGTACTTGATCGGTCGGATCATGAAGACGTACGACTACATCAACTGCGTTGTGCTAACGCTTCTGCTTTCGGTCTACAAGGATACGTGGACAACACTCTCCCCTCTCGTTGCTATGCATCACCATGATCTTGTGTGTGCATAGGATTTTTTTTGAAATTACTACGTTCCCTAACACCCACGAGGCAGGGGGGCGTGCCCAGGGGGGTAGGGCGCGCCCCCACCCTCATGGACAGGTGGACGCCCCCCTGACGTGGATTCTTTTTTCCAGTATTTTTTATATATTCCAAAATAATTCTCCGTGAAGTTTCAGGTCATTTCAAGAACTTTTTTTCTGCACAAAAATAACACCATAGCAATTCTGCTCAAAACAACGTCAGTCTGGGTTATTTCCATTCAAATCATGCAAGTTAGAGTCCAAAACAAGGGCAAAAGTGTTTGGAAAAGTAGATACTGTTGGGGAACATAGTAATTTCAAAAAAAATTCTACGCACAGGCAAGATCATGGTGATGCATAGCAACGAGAGGGGAGATTGTTGTCCACGTACCCTCGTAGACTGAAACCGGAATCGTTAGCACAACGCGGTTGATGTAGTCGTACGTCTTCACGATCCGACCGATCCAAGTACCGAACGCACGGCACCTCCGAGTTCGGCAGACGTTCAGCTCGATGACGTCCCGCGAACTCCGATCTAGCAGAGCTTCACAGGAGAGTTCCATCAGCACGATGGTGTGGTGACGGTGATGATGTTGCTACCGACGTAGGGCTTCGCCTAAGCACCGCTACGATATGACCGAGGTGGAATATGGTGGAGGGGGGCACCGCACACGGCTGGGAGAGATCAACTGATCAACTTATGTGTCTAGAGGTGCCCCCTGCCCCTATATATAAAGGAGCAAGGGGGGAGGCCGGCCGGCCCTCTATGGGCGCGCCAGGAGGAGTCCTCCTCCTAGTAGGAGTAGGACTCCCCTTTCCTACTCCTACTAGGAGGAAAGGAAGGAGGAGAAGGAGAAGGAAGGAGAAGGAGGAAAGGGGGGGGCGGCCCCCTAGTCCAATTCGGTTTGGGCTAGGGGGCCGCGCACCCTGCCTCCTCTCTTCCACCACTTGGGCCATGAGGCCCATTACTTCTTCCTCGTATTCCCGTAACTCCCCGGTACCCCTGAAAATACCCGAATCACTCGGAACCTTTCCGATGTCCGAATATAGTCGTCCAATATATAGATATTTATGTCTCGACCATTTCAAGACTCCTCGTCATGTCCCCGATCTCATTCGGGACTCCGAAACTAACTTCGGTACATCACATAAACTCATAATACAATCGTCACCAAAACTTAAGCGTGCGGACTTACGGGTTCGAGAACTATGTAGACATGACCGAGACATGTCTCCGATCATAACCAATAGTGGAACCTGCATGCTCATATTGGCTCCCACATATTCTACGAAGATCTTTATCGGTCAGACCGCATAACAACATACGTTGTTCCCTTTGTCATCGGTAAGTTACTTGCCCGAGATTCGATCATCGGTATCTCAATAGCTAGTTCAATCTCGTTACCGGCAAGTCTCTTTACTCGTTCCGTAATACATCATCCTGCAACTAACTTATTAGTTGCAATGCTTGCAAGGCTTAAGTGATGTGCATTACCGAGAGGGCCCAGAGATACCTCTCCGACAATCGGAGTGACAAATCCTAATCTCGAAATACGCCAACCCAACAAGTACCTTCGGAGACACCTGTAGAGCACCTTTATAATCAGCCAGTTACGTTGTGACGTTTGGTAGCTGAAAGCACAAGTGCTCCCTAGGTGGTTTTGATAATTGATGACAACATATCTCTTGTTGGACTAACATTTCGATCTAGCATGTTTCAGATAAGTTCAACAATGGAGTGGCATGGACTAAAGGTTGTGGGAACTCCTTCAAGATGCTAAGGACAAAGGATTGGCTAAAGCTTCAAGCTCAAGACTCTTCATTTTATATTTTAGTGATCCAAGATCACATTGAGTCTTTAGGAAAAGCCAATACTATCAAGGAGGGATGAGGTGTTGCTTAATGAGCCTCTTGCTTCATGTGCTTAATGATATGCTCAAAATCCTCAGCTACTTTCCCACTTCCACATATGACCTAACCCTAAGCCAAACTCGGTCCTACCGATTCTTCTATCCGGCGCCACCGAGTTTCACTTGTCATAAGCCACTGCCAAACCCTAATCAGTTCGGTCTCACCGATGGGATCTCGGTCTCACCGAGATGGGCTTGCAAACTCTCTGTTACCCATTGCAATATTCTCGGTCCCACCGAGATATGCAATCGGTTCCACCGAGTTTGCTTGGCCAAATCTCAGTTTCACTTATTACCCAAATCGGTCCCACCGAGTTTGAGTAATCGGTCAAACCGAGTTTTGGATTTACCTAACCCTAGCACATCGGTCCCACCGAGTTGATCCAGTCGGTCCCACCGAAATCTCTAACGGTCACTAGGTTTACATTTTCGGTCCGACCGAGTTTATTGATTCGGTCCCACCGAGATTGGAAAACTGTGTAACGGTTGGATTTTGTGTGGAGGCTATATATACCCCTCCACCTCCTTCTCATTCTGTGAGAGAGCCATCAGAACACACACCATTCCAACTCATATGTTCTGAGAGAGAACCACCTACTCATGTGTTGAGACCAAGATATTCCATTCCTACCATATGAATCTTGATCTCTAGCCTTCCCAAGTTGCTTTCCACTCAAATCTTCTTTCCACCAAATCCAATCCTATGAGAGAGAGTTGAGTGTTGGGGAGACTATCATTTGAAGCACAAGAGCAAGGAGTTCATTACCTACACACCATTTGTTACTTCTTGGAGAGTGGTGTCTCCTAGATTGGCTAGGTGTCACTTGGGAGCCTCCGACAAGATTGTGGAGTTGAACCAAGGAGTTTGTAAGGGCAAGGAGATCGCCTACTTCGTGAAGATCTACCGCTAGTGAGGCAAGTCCTGTGTGGGCGATGGCCATGGTGGGATAGACAAGGTTGCTTCTTCGTGGACCCTTTGTGGGTGGTTGCTTCTTCGTGGACCCTTCGTGGGTGGAGCCCTGTGTGGACTCGCGCAACCGTTACCCTTGGGTGGAGCCCTGTGTGGACTCGCGCAACCGTTACCCTTCGTGGGTTGAAGTCTCCATCAACGTGGATGTAGGATAGCACCACATATCCGAACCACGGGAAAAACATCCGTGTCTCCAATTGCGTTTGAATTCTCCAAACCCTTCCCTTTACATTTTTGCAAGTTGCATGCTTTACTTTCCGCTGCTCATATACTCTTTGCATGCTTGCTTGATATGTATTGTGTATGTTGAAATTGTGCCTAAAACTCCACTCAAACCGAAAAAGATTAAAAACTGCAACTTTAGCACTAAGTGTCTAATCACCCCCCCTCTAGACACACCTACTTCTAGATCCTACAAGTGGTATCAGAGCTTTGGTCTCCATTGCCTTGGTTTAATCACCATTGGAGGAAGATGGATGTGTCTACTTTAGGGAGTCTTAGACATAGAGTGCCTATTCTTGATGGAAGTATTTTCATGAGTGGAAAAATGAGATGCTTGTAATCTTCAATCAATATCATTTGAACAGTATATTGCTAGCCCTTGTGCACCCCATATTGATCCCTTGCATCACACCCTAGATGAAGATATTGACATGATTCGCAATCTTAGAACTATTGAGCTCATCATTAGAGGATTGCCCAAAAATTTGATTGCTAGTTTGCCTACTCAAAATTGCGCCTATACTATATGGAAATTTCTTGAGGAACGGTTTCCCAATCATTCCTTGAAAACTTTGGATGAAATTCTCCATAAATCTATTGCCTTGAGTAAGATGAACTCTAGTGATCCTAGTTTTGGTAAATGTCTTCTTGAACTTGCCAATCTTAAGCATGCTAAAGGAGATGTTGGAATCATTAATGATATCATACTCAAAGCTATAAGAATTCATAAAAGTGACCACTTTGATGATCATTTATCTGATGAATTACCCTCTCTAGGAAATGATGAATCACAAGATCATGATGAACATGAATATTATGATGATGATGATAGTGACTTCGATCTTGATGATGCAATGAGACATTTTGGTCTTATGGCAAATCTTCGGGGATATGAATCAGGAGGAAAGGAATGGGTTCTTGATAGTGGATGTACTGATCATATGACCGGAGATGAAGAGATGTTTCGTGAGCTTTGCTGAAAAAACCGGCCCTCGAAAATATGTCACTTTGGTGATAATTCAAAGGGTAAAGTGGTTGGGCCTTGGTAAGGTGGCCATCTCACATGATAGTTCCATTCAAAATGTCATGCTCGTTGAATCTCTTGGCTACAACTTACTTTCAGTATCTAGACTTGCTGATTTCGGTTTGAATGTCCTATTTACTGAGGTAGATTGCCAAGTATTTCGTCGAGACAATCATAAAATGGTCTTTACGGGTATGCGTAGAGGTGATCTTTACATTGTCGATTTCTCTAAAAAGGCACAACCTAAAACTTGCTTGTTGCTAAATCCTCAAAAGGTTGGTTGTGGCATAGACGACTAGGTCACGTTGGCATGAGAAACCTTGACAAGCTTATTAAGGAAATCATATCCTTGGAGTTAACCGATGTCATATTTTGATAAGGATAGACTTTGCAAGTGCTTGTCAAGCAGGTAACAGGTTGGAGGAAGACATCCCGTGAAGAACCATCATGACCACAAAGGAGGCCACTCGAGCTACTTCACATGGATCTTTTGGTCCCAACGCCTACAAGAGTCGGTGGAAATTCTTTTGGTCTAGTTATAGTTGATGATTTTTCAGATTTACGTGGTGTTCCTTTTAAATGACAAGTCGCAGGTCCAGAAGATCTCGAAACTTTAGGCTAGAAGCCCAAATCAGTTTGGATGTGAAGATCAAGAAGGTTCGGAGTGGACAACGGGAAGGTTTCAAGAACGCAAATGTGGACACCTTTCTTGACGAAGAGGGATTTCACACGAAGTTCTCGGGCTACGTACACACCTCAACAAAATGGAGTTGTTGAGAGGAAGAACCGGACGCTCATCGAATGGCACAGAACGATGCCTTGATGAGATACAAGACGCCAAAGCACTTTTGGGCAGAAGCGGTTGAGACAGCTTGTCACGCAACAAATCGCTTATATCTTCACAAGCTACTCGGCAAGACGGCATACGAGCTCCTCACCGGTAACAAGCCTCAAGTTGGATACTTTCGAGTATTCGGCTCAAAGTGCTACATTCTTGATAAGCATCATCGATCAATGTTTGCTCCTAAATCTCATGAAGGTTTTCTACTTGGTTATGGATCAAACTCTCACACTTACCGTGTCTACAACAATTTCACCCGAAAGGTTGAAGAGATGGTAGATGTGAAGTTTGATGAATCTAATGGCTCGCAAGTAGAGCAAATTGCCAATTGATGTAGGAGACAAAGACCCTTCAGAAGCAATTCAAGACTTGTCCATTGGCAAAATTCGTCCAACGGAGGTGAAGGAGAGTACTTCATCCGTCCAAGTGGAAGCTTCTACTTCACGACAAGGTGAACCAAGAATCGACACGGAAGCATCCACAAGTGGGACACATCAAGATGAAGAAAACGAGGAAATACGTCAAGACGAACATCAACAACCTCCTTCTCCACCACGACAAGAGAACGACGACGTCAACAATGAAGAAGGCCAAGAAGAAGAACAAGATGAAGAAGATGTTCAACAAAGACCCAAGCAAAAGCTCTCACGAGTTCGAGCAAGATTGCCAGAATCATCCGTCGAGCAAATCCTCAATGATATACAAACCGGGAGAATCACTCGCTCAAAAACTCGTTAGCTAACTTTTGTGAAAATTATTCATTCATCTCTAGCATTGAACCAATGAAGGTTGAAGAAGCATTGGAAGATCTGGATTGGATAAACACTATGCATGAAGAGCTACATAATTTTGAGAGAAACCAAGTTTGGACATTGGTTGAGAAGCCCGACAACAATCACAACATCATTGGTACCAAATGGGTGTTTCGCAACAAGCAAGATGAAGATGGACAAGTGGTTCGCAACAAAGCACGTCTCGTCGCCCAAGGGTACACACAAGTCGAAGGTATGGACTATGGTGAGACGTATGCTCCTGTTGCTAGACTTGAGTCCATTCGCATCTTACTTGCCTATGCTAATCACCATAATATCACCTTGTACCAAATGGACATTAAAAGTGCTTTTCTAAATGGTGAAATAGAGGAGGAAGTTTATGTCAAACAACCTCCCGGCTTTATCAATTCCTAAGAAACCAAATCATGTTTACAAACTTCACAAAGCTCTTTAATGGTCTTAAACAAGCTCCTAGAGCATGGTATAAATGCTTGACCAAGTTCCTTATTGCAAGTGGTTTTGAAATTGGTAAAATTGATTCTACTCTTTTTACTAAAAGGGTTAATGGAGAACTATTTGTATGCCAAATTTATGTTGATGATATCATATTTGGTTCAACTAACCCTCTCTATAGTGAAAAGTTTGGAAAGCTAATGTCAGAGAAGTTTGAGATGTCT
>NC_053028.1:600019652-600042770 GCF_003073215.2 Triticum urartu
ACCTGATGTTACAACAAAGTCAACCACTTCTCCATGAGGAATTCCGTAAGCTTAATCTTCACATTGTTCCTCGAGGATTCCTATCCACCCTGGTGGCGAAACCTACCCTTATGGATCAAATCATAGCTGCCCAGAAGCGTGATAAGGGCATATCCCGGATTAAGGAAAACATTGCTAGCGGAGTTGCTAAATGTTTTTCCATGGATAAGCGGGGTGTGTCTTTCGAGAACCGTTTGGTGGTTCCCAAGAAACAACATCTACGCCAGTTGATCCTTAAGGAAGCTCATGAATCCCCTCTCACCATTCATCCCGGTAGTACTAAAATGTATCAAGACCTACGCCAGAGGTTTTGGTGGACTAGGATGAAGAGAGAAATTGCTCAATACATTGCTAATTGCGACGTTTCGTCGTGTTAAAGCAGAGCATCAACGGCCTGCTGGCACCCTTCAACCTTTGGCTATTCCTGAATGGAAATGGGATAAAATCAGTATGGATTTCATCACTGGGTTTCCCAGGACCAAGAGAGGGAATAATGCCATCTTCGTCGTGATCGACCCGACTTTCCAAAGTAGCCCATTTCTACCTGTTCGTGAGAGTATCACCGCTAGCCAGCTAGCCGATTTATACATCTCCCGAATAGTGTCTCTTCATGGTGTTCCATTGGAAATTAACTCAGACCGTGGGAGTCTCTTCACCTCTCGATTTTGGGAAAGTTTCCAAAATGCTATGGGAACTCGTCTCTCTTTTAGTACCGCCTTCCATCCTCAATCAAGTGGTCAAGTAGAGCGAGTAATCAAATTCTGGAAGATATGCTCCGAGCTTCTGTTATCTCGTTCGGAATGAGTTGGGAGAAATGCCTTCCATTCGCGGAGTTTGCTTATAACAATAGTTATCAAGCCAGCTTGGGCAAGGCTCCTTTCGAAGTTCTCTATGGACGAAAATGTCGAACGCCTCTTAACTGGTCAGAAACCGGGGAAAGACAACTCTTTGGCCCGGATATGATTCAGGAAGCAGAAGAGCAGGTTCGCGTTATTCGTGAGAAATTGAAAACAGCCCAATCTCGTCAAAAGAGTCAATATGATCGTAAACATAAGCCTATGACTTATGAAGTCGACGAGAAGGCTTACCTTCGGGTTACTCCGTTAAAGGGAACCCATCGTTTCGGTATCAAAGGCAAATTGGCTCCTCGTTACATTGGACCCTTTCGCATTCTTGCCAAACGAGGAGAAGTTGCCTACCAATTGGAACTACCTTTGCATCTTTCCAGAGTTCACGATGTCTTCCACGTTTCTCAACTCAGGCGTTGCTTCGCGGATCCTATCCGTGGAGTGGACCACGAAACGCTTGATCTACAAGATAACCTCTCCTATCGGGAATATCCCGTTCGTATCCTTGATCAAGCCGAGCGTACCACTCGACGTCATAATATCAAGTTTCTCAAGGTTCAATGGTCACACCATTCCGAGAAAGAAGCCACTTGGGAAAGGGAGGATCGTCTTCGACTCGAGTACCCCACCTTCTTCCCGGAGGATCCTAAATCTCGGGACGAGATTCTTTTGAGTGGGGGTGAGTTGTCACACCCTAGTTAGTTCAAGCATTAGAGTGTGCATCATGTTTAAATTCCTCTTAAATTTGAAATGGGGAAGCAGAAACCCCCAACACCCCCCTGGAAACAACTAGGGTTTACTAAAATTATTTTCAATGAACCTGAAATGCCCTTCTAAAAAGTTCACCTCTCTTTGTCTTGGGTTAGAACCTCTGGCAAAATTGGTGCACAATTTTCTAGGTCAATAGAAGGTCATTGAATTAAATCATAAGTATTTGATTTTGGGCATTTAAATGCTATAAAATAATTTAAATGCTCAAATAATTCTGGAAATAAATGTTTGCTGTTGGAAATATTCTAAACAGAGCCCACAATTATTTTCAGGATTTTTGGAAACGTTTTAGTATTTTTAATAAAGCCCAACAGTTGCAGTTAAATAGAAAAACAGAAACAAATCAAAAAAAGAGAGAGGGAAGCCCACCTGGGCCTTACCTGTGCTGGCCCAGCCCACCTGGCTCGGCCCAGCCGACTGGCCTTGCCAGTCGTCGTCCTCCTCCCGCCAGGAGGACGAGGAGCGCGTGGCCGGCGCCCGCGGCCACACGCCGGCCACCTCCTGCTTCTGCCGACGCCCTGGAGACGTCCAGGGATGCCACGCCGACCCCCACGTCCCCCTCTCATCCTCCCTCACTCTCCCCTCGTCTCCCTCACCCTCTCCCGCGATGGCCGAGCGCGATCCTCGCCGCCGTTCACCGTAGACGTCACCAGAGCCACCCCCTCGCCCCTCCGACAAGCCCAATAGCTCCGCCTCGTCGCCCTGGACCTCTCCGCTGACCCACGCGACTCCAAACGCCGCCGAACGCCGTCTTCGCCTCGTCTTCAACCTCGGGCACCCGAGCCGTCTCCGGTCGATTCGTCGCCGCCAGGACCTCCCCGAGCTCGCTGACCCCCTCTCCGACCCCGCTGTGAGCTCCTCTTCCTCTTCCCCTAGCTCCCGTGCTCGTTTGGCCTCTGTAGTCGCCACTTCCACCGCACCCGAAAGCTCCCCGCCGCCGGCCATGGCGCCGTCGTGGCTAGAGCCACAGTGGCTCGAAGCCAAGCTCACCGTTGTGCTCAGCGCAGCACCAGGAGCCCGTAGCCACCACCAGCTCCTTCTCCCGTGCACCGTAGCGTCGAACCCAACCCCGTCCGAACTTCCGGCCGCCGCTGTCGAGCTCGCCGGCGTCGTTTCCGGCGTCCCCGTGTCCAACCACTTGCACCACTGGATGCGGCAGCTCCCCAGCTACGCGTAGCACGTCTCCACCGGCGATTTGGTCACCGGAGGACCAAATCCGAAGCTCTCCGCCGTCTCGGCCTCGCCGGCGACTCAACGCCGGCGGGATTAGCCCCGCTGACCAGGGGTTTGACCCCAGTTTGACTCCATCTGAGACACTGATGTGTGGGGCCGGCTTCTAACTAATTTAGATTAGTTTAAATTAGAGCTAATCACTCTGTTAGAGGTTAATGACGCCGTTAACTACCCCTCTCTCACTGACATGTGGGCCCAGAGCCTAACTAACCCAGTTTAGTGCTAACTAAACACTAACCAACTCTGTTAGTTAGCTGAGAGACTGACAGAAGGGGCCCACCAGTCAGGTTTGACCTGGGCTGGCGCCTTTGACCCGCTGACGTCACAGTGACGCAGTGCTGACGCATTAATTCAATTTCTGGATTTATTCTTTAATAGGAAATTCCAGAAATAATCAAAACTTCTAAAAATCATAGAAAATCAACCATAGCTCCAAATGCAAAGATTTATATATGAAAAATGATCAGAAAAATTCAATCTATCCATCTGTAATGGTTTCATGCATGACAAAACAAGTTAACCTTGCTGTTTAAGCAGAATGAGGTAATGCACTAATAAAGCCATGTTTAATAAGCTAATAATTGAATCTTTGACTCAAATGAGTTCATCCCTTTCTGTTTTAGCTTGCATTAGGCCAAGACACCTTCATCTTGCCATGTCATAGCATGCATCATATTGTTGCATATTGCCATGTGTTGATTATGTTTCGGTGTGTCTTTCGTGGTAGGTTCTGCCTCCGAGGATAACCCCGAGTATCCGTCTGAAGGGCAGTACCCTACTACCACTACAACAGGCAAGCAACCCATTGATCATTCCGATACAAACCATGTTCTCGCTTCTGCTCTTGTTTACTGCATTAAGACAACGCGATTCAAACTGCTGTGTGTTACGGTAGTTGAACCCTTATCCTCTACATGACCTGTCATTGCCACAGTAAGTAGATGAAACCCACTAGCATGTGTAGGAGTTGATTGAGCCATGTATGTGATTCCTACCTTGCTATGCCTGCTATGCTTAGAGTTGTGTCAGGTCTGGTTCATCTGGGTGATGGGCTAGAGTGATATGATATGTCGGTAATGTGAGGAATGTGTTGAACATGTTTTGGTAAAGGTATCGATGAGAGGCCATGTAGGAGTACATGGTGGGTTGTTTCATTGAGACCGTCCATAAGAACTGAGATCTCTATATGTGATTTAAGATTCAGCTACTACCACACATTGGGCCCTGAAATATGACCCCGCTCGACTTACTGACCCCTCTCGCCCTCTGTCCAAGAGTTGCAACTAGTTTCTGGTGTTTGTAGGACATGTGTTGGTGGCCGTGCATAGCGCTGACCCTAGGGGTGGGCTATGATGCAGTAGATACACTGTGGCCGGGTATGCCGGGCGCCCGTTTGGCATCTCGGGACCCTGTACACATCGTTTGGGGCCGTTGAGGACACCCCAGCCGGATTTCCTTGCGGATGGAACCTGAATAGCCGATAAAACCTAGACTAGAGACTTGTGAGGTTAGTCAGGTCGTGGTCTACACCCACGTCGGTTTTCGCTTGAGTCTGCCGAGCACATGTCGTGTTGCAGACGTAGTGGTGGAAACATGGTGTGACGAGTACCACTGCAGGGTAAAACTATTCGAATAGCCGCGTTCCGCGGTAAAGGACTACTTGTTGCCTATGCAGTTCATACAAGTTAATGATACTACTAAAAGACTCAAGATAAGTTGTGAGTAACCGAGAATGGCCCTCTCGTAGGATGACGAGGGAGGATCCTCGTGGAGTATTGTGTTGGTGAGTAGTGACTCGTGTGCGAAACTATTTTACTGGTGGAGTTCCGTAGAATAGCTTAGCAAGAGTTCAAAGCTGGCTTGCTGCAATAACCCCCACCTCCTTCTTGAGATAAGCATTTATAGTAGGTTCCTGTTGTAAGACTTGCTGAGTACCCCCTGGTACTCATGTTGCTTATTACTTTTTCACGACAACACGCCCCTCCGATGGGTTTCTACGTAGACCTTGACGTCGACGAGTGACTAGCCACCCAGGTGGTTGATCCTGGCATGGAGGGCCCTATGTAGATAGACAGGCTTCGAGAAGCTTTCTTCTTTCTAGTGGTCTGTACTCGGACTAGTTGCTTCCGCATGTGCTTGTATGATTGGTATGACTTGAGTGTCGGTCATGTGACCCCTGTCTGTAATGAACATGTATGTAATGGCTTCTCTGGAAGCCCTTTAAATAAAGGTACTTGAGTTTGTAGAGTTTTGGTTGTGATGCCATGTTGTATTGTACTCATATCGGGCATATTGTGTGTATGATTGAAATGCTTGGTTATGAGTGGGATCCGACATCTAGTTGTTTATCCTTGGCAGCCTTTCTTATGGGGAAATGTAGTCTAGTGTCCTCGAGGCCATAGTAGTCCTACAACAGCCCGTTCACCGGAGTCTGCTAGCCCAGCACTACTGTTCAGGACACTTGACTTGCGGCATGTGTTCACTTCGTTTCCTAATGTCTGTCCCTTCGGGGGAAATGTCACGCGGAGACTTCGGAGTCTGTTAGCCCAGTGCTACAGCCGGAATCAACTCGCTAATGATCGACATGGCTCGATGTGATTCATGTATGCCTGTCTCCATAGGTCTGGTGCCGCTTTGGGTTCACGAACTAGCAATGTCGGCCCGGGTTCTCTGTCATATGGATGCTAGCGGACACTATCATATACGTGAGCCAAAAGGCGCAAACGGTCCTGGGCCAACGGTAAAGGCGACAACTTGTTGGGATACCGTGCGTGAGGCGCAAAGTGGATATGAGGTGTTACCGGCTAGATCGGATGTGGCTTGGATCGGGGTCCTGACAGTGAACAACACTCGGACTGAACTCGAGCAAAGGGTATAATCTAGGTAGAAATAATCTTGCTCAGTAAAGGGAAAAGTATTCATATAAGCAATACCTACACCAGTTTTCTTCTGGAAACAGAATTGAGAACAACGAGGTGGTGAAACATAGAGCAAGTATTGTAGCACAAGGGTTCACACGGATACCCAACTATGCTCTAGAGATGGAATCTCTTTCTGATAACTTATATCATTGGCAGTACAAAATCATCTATCTATGCAGTTGATAGATGTAGTGATTACATATCCATGTCGATCACTAGATTCAGACATAGATGGTTCCCAATGGAATCTCACTTCTGAATCGAAATGCAAAACACAACATACAGTGTGTAAAAAACCAATAAGTCACTATATGAGTTATTGTTGTTGGTACATTTTGGTACAACTGACATAGTGAGTTTCTTATACACAAGGATTACTCCTACAATGATGATTACCCATGCATGTTTGTCATACACAAGGATTACTCCAGCAATGACAAAGCACATGATCATCTTAATGATGGATTTTGAGATGAAGGATTGGGTAAAACCTCAATCACCTTCACTCATACATTATGGTACGCTATGTTGTCTATATTCAAAATATGTTGGGAAAATTCATTGTGGACAAATCTTATGCATCCATAACTCGCATGGCTTCATTCTTTAGACATAGAGAAAGATCCATTAAAACCATGAGTTGATGAGAATGCGATATTGGGACATAAAGTTTCATATCCTAGTGCCATGGACCCACCACACATAATTGGTTGGGGCTCAAGAATATCTTTGATATCTCCAAGGCATCAAATAGCTTGTCCTAGTTTTCAGTTCAGAGAAATCTGGACACCAATATCATTGGATAAATAAATCAGATCCCCACTATGTTAGATCATACACAACCTTTGTGTTCCTCCTAGGTGTGGTAGCCATACCATGAAAGTCTTTGAAACATACCTTTGTGGCTACATCCACCAACCATTTTCTCAAATATAATGTTGCTTGTGTTGTCTGGATGCAAACAGGGTACATAGTAAGCAATATCTTTATATTGTTCATCTTGCAAGTCAAATCATGTGACAACCTGAAGTCTCTGCCAACTTCAACATTCTAGAAACATGTTCATGGAATTGGTATTTGATGGCTTCAAGATATGCAAGTATCGGGGGAGTATCTTCCTGAATTACACCTAAATTACTCATGTTCAAAGCACCATATTATACTCCTTTTCCCTTTATGAGTTTACTTTTACAAGTTTTCATCAAGGTTTTTAATGAGGTAATATCAACATGAGATCATATGTCATACTTTCTGTTTTCCCCACCGAGGTTTTTATGAAAGTATACACGACATATTTATTGTCCTCTAAAATCTATGGATTTTCCCATATTGAGTTAAAGAGACAATTATCATGATATGTCATATCTTTTTGTCCTTATATATTTTTCCCATTGGGTGTTAAAGGAGTTTTCAATGACATATGAGATCGCACTATTTTCCCTTATGAGCTTTCCCTCGAAGTTTCTCATAAAAGGTTTTAACAAGGCGACATATGCAATATTTTCTATTTTTTCTCACTGGTTTTTTAAAGGTAAGTATACAAGGCATATTTATTGTTCTCCAAACTCATCAATGAGTTTTCTCCTTTCTCAAAGGTTTTCTGATATGAGTTATCAAGAAGACAATAATCATTATATGTTGACTTTTTCTCCTTATTCTTTTTCCCATTGGGTTTAAAGTAGTACTCAGCAACATATCTACTCTATTCTCCTCATATTTTTTCCACGGGGTTTTTGGGGGAGACTCTCAAGATTATACGAAAGACTTCTAAAGATGGAAGATCTATGTACAAGAAGTTTTCAATGATGAAACATTCAAGGAGCGGTGTTGTACAAGGGGGAGTGTTAGGAGGGGGGGGGTGCCTCCGAATAATCAACAGAAATCCGGACTAATCATCAATTCACTTTCAATCTCCCTTTACTTTCGTTTTACTCTTAACATAATTGATTGGATATCCCGCATAAGGAATCGAAAAAAGACACGATGTTTTATTCTAGAGAATCCCCAACGAAAAATGCACACTATTCCCCTCTTTTCTATCAAATCGGTCATAACCACTACCTACATTCCATAAAATAGTAGTACACCACTAGGAGCAAATACATGCTCTAAGTACAACTAGGTGAAATGACTACGGTTTACATGATGAAAAATTATATTTTTGAGGATTATACAGTTTGAGGATATGCTATGTAGGCCTTGATCCCTCAAATCCTAAAATTTCCCCTTAAATATAACATTTGGGGAACCTGCATGAGATGTTACTTTGTGTTCTAGGCATAGTTTCAAAAACCAAACTCATTTCAGGTTTTTACTTGTCAGACCGTCGATTCATCGGTATTTGCAACAAAAAACAAATATTTAAGGTGATTATTGAAATTTTTGACCACATATAATATTGTATGTAAACCATTAATAAATCATGAAATGTTATTAGCCTAGTTGGTTATTGGGCCTTTAGCATGTCTTGCCTCAAGGTTGCCTAATTTTTAAAACATACTTTTGGTTTTACTAAGAGACCGGTACATATTGAAACTAACTTGGCGCCAGTTTCTTGTTTTTCTGGTCGGACCGACAGTTTAGCGCGGTTTTTAAAACTATATATATGCCTCGAGGTAGATTATGCCCACATGCACGTCAGGCCAAAAGGAGCAGTAAAATAATCTGTTCTCGGGATATGGGATGGGCCAACAGGGCAAGAGAGGAACAACATATGCCAACATGTTCTTTTAAGACTTCCAGAAAATTTGCATGCTCTCAAAACTACACACCTACGAAGCCATTGAATAATACAAATATAGAGAATGACAATGTAAAATTCTAGATGATGACCCTGCAAAGTATTTAAATCAAGTATAAAGAAAGCAAAAGGCAAACTACAAGGCGATTGATAATTTCTAAAACCAGACTCTGAACAGAGCAGTCACAAACGAGCTTGATCTGCATCCTCCAAAATTCTCCAAGGTGCTGAAAAAAAAGGACAGCAACAAAATTGCATGAATGCAACTGTGTGATTGAAGGAAAATGATCCATATCTTCTTCCTGATTAGAAATGCTTGCATGGAGTTCCTATTTCTTTTTAGGAGAGATACCACATCCCATATATCTCAAGTCATAGGGTAACAAGATAAGGTAGTTCACTTACATTTCTGAGTATTACATTTGGATTGCATCTTCACCACCACTCAGTACAACAGAGCTAATTTTCACTTGCTCTTAACCATTCAACAAAATTGTCTAAAATTAAAGGCCAAGCTTGGTCTGCATCATAATTGTCAAGTGATGGGAAGTTTATCTGAATGAAATGTGATTCAGCGTTAGTAGTATGAGAAGGAAATGTTATTAAGTACTGTACACAAAAAGGAAGCAAAAGGGGAAAAAAGATGCTGGGACATGGGGTTGACGTTTAAATCATGACCTCATTGCAGAACCGAAGAAATCCCATCCATTGATCCATGTTTATAACCTTGTACTCATTTTGATGCTGAAACCCAAACTCACATAAATAAGCACATCAACCAAAATACGAGTCCCTTAGATGAATGGGACCAATAAATTAAAATATTGAATCAACCGTTACCTTAAGGTAATTAATAAGTTTTTCAACCTGCGGGCGGAACTGCAAGCTCAACACTAGATTCAATAACTCACAAGCAACAGGTATTTCTATACACTTCTTCTTGTCCTCTGAGCAAGCACAAGTGCACAACCAAGTCATAAGTATTTATCAAGGAAAAAAATGTGTCATAAGAATAGCAAGTGTGACTACCTGTTAGGCAATAACGGAACGCATATGGATAGAAATCCTGGAAATTAGAGGACCTCGTAACCTGGTTTGTAAAGAACACGTTATGAGCAAGCCGGTTACAGTACAATTAAAAGTATCATCGTTTAATGGTAGCTCATTGTTCCATTCCCATGACAAGCCTTCCGTACTCAAATTCTGTTTTAACATAACTAGTAGGGCCCATCATAGGTAATTTCCACCCTTAGAAAAGTATAAACCTTTCAAATATATTTAATATACTACTCCCTCCGTTCCTAAATATTTGTCTTTTTAGAGATTTCAAATGGACTACCACATACGGATGTATATAGACATATTTTAAAGTGTAGATTCACTCATTTTGCTCCGTATGTAGTCACTTGTTGAAATCTCTAGAAAGACAAATATTTAGGAACAGAGGGAGTAGTTACTAAATATTTGTGGAATAGAACACTCACTTCTTGGACCAGTTCAGGAAAGGCTTTCTTCAGTTTACTGATGCTATCAGCTCGCAGAGCTTTCATCCCAGTTCTCCATTCATCCTATCAACAGAGTACTACCAGTCAAAAATCAGAAAGACAGTGCGATATATCATACCAATAAACATTTTGAACAGTTTAAAAAATATAATGCATACCAGAGTAAAATAACCTTGCTTTTCACAGCCCATTTTCCTGATACAAGATAGATGTCCATTAGATATTTCGGTAAATGATATCACCACTAAAGAATTTTAGAGAACAGTGACATACCATGCTAACATCAGAATCCGAACATCTGTATGTGGAACTTCAAGATGAGAGCAGAGTGTTTCGATGCCTTCTGGGCTGTTCAGGCAGGTTAAAAAAAATTGGAATAATGTCGAGCAACAGTTTCATTGGAGCAAACAATGGGGGCAATATGGTGGTGGTGGTGGACATCTAGCTGCATCAAAATGGTATGTAAAACTACCAATACACATTTTCGTGAATGGGATTACATAACATTGACAACTATTACATCACAATTTACAATGATTCATATAAAACAGCTCGTATTTTTACCATGTGCGATAATTCCCTAATTGGAAGGTATACATAGAATTTCTAAATGGAAGGATGACCACCATGAGTATACAGCAAAAATAATGACAGGCAAGTGTTTGAGAAAAACTGTGAAAAAACTTACTCAATCATGCTGGATGAGCCATCAGCATATGTATAGAAAAGTTGGTCAATCCGCTCTATTTCCTTTGAAACCGCTTTAGTGGGAACTGGAGATAATAATGGAAATGTTATTACAAATAGATCTAAGGAACATGTGGTTTCCTATCAATATACAGTATCTTGATTTTGCATACCACATACCATATGATAGAATTTAGCTTGCAAGCAAAAATTATGCATTTGGTATTTCTAATGTGCAAACAAAACTTGTGCATGTGGAAGAAGCAGAAGTAAGGAGAAGACCAACACATAGCTTGACATAAACCAAATGACTGAATAACACGCACATGCACATTCTTACACCCAGATGGATAAGTGTATAGGGTTCAACAAGTAATTCAGAAAGAAAAGGAATCAATGCATCTCACCACGTTGTGCTTTCCTGCTGGTCAGGTTTGTACTGACTCCTTTTCTTTTTCTGTTTTGTTTTTCATTTACTTGTTCCTCACCTAAATATAATCGTTTGCTTAGTACTCATTCAGATATACATACCCTCAAAAGAGAATATGATAGCTCCTACACCAACCCATTTGGAAAAAGAAGTAATGCGACAACAAATTTAAAGAGAAGGTAAGAATCAAGAGTTCAATACACAAACATTTTAATAACCTAAAAAAGAAAACCTATTAGGACAAAGTTTGAGCCAATGGGCAGCTATTCTAGTTGCTTATGAAACTTCTATGTATACACACGCAATTTCAAGATAAGCTTCTTAATCTGTCTTTTACATTTACTGGGGTAAAATTCAGCACTACAAATTACAAAATGGCACAAACCCCATGGGAGCAGCAAACTAACCACCAAATGAGTAAGTTGAAGTAATCGCTTGAGATATGTAGCAAGACAGCATGTAGTGATTAATCATTCCAATAATAAGGGACTACACAGGAGCAAAATGAGTGAATCTACAAACATATGTCTATATACATCCATATGTAGTTTGTATTGAAATCTGTAAAAAGACTTATACATCCATATGTAGTTTATACTAACCTGATTTCTGTAGTCACAGAAAAAAGGTAAAGATTTACCGCACAAGATACATGGCGAATTTATGTTATTAGTGGTGTAAAATTGATGCAAAGACAACAAATCGCCGCGGAGATTGCAGAGCTGAACCAGAAACCCAGAACACGGTGTTAACAGGTAGCTGCTCTTTAGATTTTACTTGCAAAGCGTTTCGGCATGGGTAGGCACACAATTAATAAACCTATGAATTGCCATCTGCTTACATTACGAATGTAAATCTGCTAGCGAATCCACACCCAATTCTGCACCAGGCGATCCAAACCCAGGATTCAGCTCCTTCTCTTTACCACCATGACAGATTCCCAAACCCTGAATCTACCCCGACCCTTCCCATCCCGTAACAAGCGATCCGAACCCCACATACCGGCAATCAACGAGTCGTACCTCGTAGGCTTCCGCACAGGACAACTCAAGATTGGATCTTCCCGAGACAACGCACCACACGGAATCTCGCAAGACAACGAACGGACCGGGGACCTGCCGAGGCCACCAGCAAGGCCTCGCACGCAGCCTAATCACGAAACAAGGAAGACAACCAGGGGAGCGGGGATGGGGGTCGGGGTGGGGGTGGGGGTTGAGGGGAGGAGCATTACCGGCCGCGGCGGACGACGACGACGACTTCTTGGAGGAGCGCCTCATGGTGGCCCGTCCTCTCACCTTCTCGTCGCGCGTCCCTCTCTTTCTCTCTCGGGTACCCCTGCGCGCGGTCGCCGAGTTATCTTCCCTCGTCTCGCCTTCTCTGCTGTCTCGGTTTGAGAGTTCGAGTTTGCGGAAGAAACGGGGGCGCCCCCCCCCCCCCCCCCCCCCTATATTAACTACGATTCGACCTGGTTAGGAAGTTGTGTCCCACGTGCGGGCCTGGAGGCTAAATTTCATGTTTTGATCTTTTTCCAAACCTATTCGAGATCTGACTTAGTTTGAAAAAAAATTGAGATCTGTCCCTTTGCTACCGCCAGGGACCATGGCGGTAGGGTAATAGCCTATCGCCAAGGACCCTGGCAGTAGGGTTGCATGCCCTACCGCCAAAACCCGCCTAAGTATTGAACACAGCATGTGCCCGTGTCTACCGCCAAGCACCTTGACGGTAGGGTTGTGCAGACTATCGTCAGCTTGTTTGGTGGTAGAGATATTTTCTACCGTCAAGTCTCTAGCGGTAGGCTGTTAGACCCTACCGACATGGTCTCTGACGGTAGCAAAAGGGTCAGATCTCGAAAAAAATTCAACTTAAGGTCAAATCTCGAATAGGTTTCGGAAAAGGGTCAAAACACGAAATTTTGCCGGCCGTGGATACCTGCACCAACACGGCTGCCCCTATTTCTTCCTTGGTGAAAGATCGTACTCTCTATTGTCTTTTTTAGTTTGCATATATATATAAGTTTTATCTGAAATTAAATCATCTCTATTTCAATCAAGCTTGTAGAAAAATATTAACATTCATAATGCCTAATTAATATCGTTAGATTCTTTATAATATGTAATTCATAGTATATATATTTGATATTATAGATGTTGGTATTTTTTTAATATAAATCACAAATCTAATACGTGGAGTAAAAAGGACTGAAGAAAGTACCAATTTGCGAGTTTATATCGATACTACCGAACGCTCAGATTTTAAAAATCTGGGTTGAACGTCCTTTTCACCGCTAGATTTTGAGCACGCGTGCTAAAGCAGAGAACACAACCACGTTGGCAAATGAGATCTTTCGGTAAAATGGAAGTTGTCGTCGCGAACGCCTCCCGGATCCTATGTTCCCTTATCCATCCACACGACCTCCCCGAGCATGCTAGACAACGATGTTGCGAACCTGCACGGGGATTAATTCCTTGCCTATCCTACAGAGTTGTCGCTTGTCTTACCCGATGGTCCTTAATTTTAGTTATGGTCGGCGCATGAAAAGAAAGAGGCAGTATACTATGTCAGAGCTTTGATTTAGCAAGCAAACATCACATGCTCAACTATTTTTTAGTCTTAGATGATTATTGGTATACGACAGCTGTCACTCATTCTACCAAGCAGTCCTTGGTTTTGTTTCTGATCAGCGCATGGAATAAAATAGGCAGAATACTACGTCAGAGCTTTGATTCAGCAAACATTACATGCTCTACTATCTTTTAGTGTTTAGATGATTATCAGCACCCAAGAGTATATTTTAACAAGAAACGGGCAATTTCAAACAAACAAAAAACTTCAAATGTTGCATTCTTCATCGAAAAATGCGTCGAACTACTAAACTTGACACATCTATCGACCCTGATCGAATGCAACGAACACACCATTTTTGAACTTTCACCGTGCAATCATATTCAATTAAATCCAACTTGCACTAAACGAGGGAAAGAAGCACAAGCGGAAGGCTGAAGCTGGATGGAGCGCTGAGGATGCGGCCCTGGCCGTCCAAGGTAAATGCAAAAGCTTCCAAAAGCAGAAGAAAGACTAGAAGGGGAAGAAGCAAGTCGCCTTGAAGAGTAAAATCCTCGATCGACCCTGCCAGATCCATATGAAGAACAACGAGGAGGGCAATTTAATTTTGCCGAAGCATACCACTCGGGAGTGCCGACTCCTGAAGCAAGAGATGCGGCAAGATTCCTCTGGGGATAAGTATGAAGACGACGATGACGACAGAGGAAAGGGTACTTCTGGGTACCGCAACATCGAGAAAGTCTTGATGATCTTTGCCGATGTCGAAAGCAAGAGTCGCCTCAAGGTTATCAACCGAGAGGTCAACATGGCAATTCCGACTGCCCCCAAATTCCTCGACTAGTCCAAGATGTTGGTGACCTTCTATCAGTCGGACCACCCAGCCCACATACCGACCCTCGGGCGGCAGGCTTTGGTGGTTGAACCAGCTGTTGGAGGAGTCTGATTGCGCAAAGTCCTAATGGACGGTGGCAGCAGGCTCAACATCATTTATGCCGACAAACTGGAGGCAATGGGAATCCCGATGTCCCGGCTCAGCAATAGCAACATGCAGTTCCACGGGGTAATCCCCGAGAAGAAAGCCAAATCACTCGGACATGTCGCCCTCGACGCCTTTTTCGGCGAAGAGATGAACTTCCGGAAGGAACGGTTGACTTTTGAGGTGGTAGTCTTCTGAAGTGCTTACCACTCTATCCTGGGTAGGCCTGCCTACGCACGTTGTAACGCCCTTGATGCGGCTATATCTCCCATGTGTCGAAGCACGACTTAGAGGCATAACCGCATTGAAAGCAATGTTAGCAAGTGAGGTAATCTTCACAACAACCCATGTAATACATAAAGGGAAATGAGATACATAGTTGGCTTACAATCGCCACTTCACACATTACATGAATAAAGCATTACATAACAGATACAATCAAGGTCCGACTACGAAACCAAAATAAAAGAAGACTACCCCAAATGCTACACAGATCCCCGATCGTCTCGACTGGGCTCCACTACTGATAGACTAGAACGAAAACAACACAAAGGACAAGATCTTCATAGAGCTCCTCCTTGAGCTTGGTTGCGTCACCTGCTCGGTAACATCGGCACCTGCAAACTGGTTTTGGAAGTATCTGTGAGTCACGGGGACTCAGCAATCTCACACCCTCGTGATCAAGACTATTTAAGCTTATAGGTAGGGAAAAGGTATGAGGTGGAGCTTGCAGCAAGCGACTAGAATATTTGGTGGCTAACATACGCAAAAGAGAGCGGAAGAGAAGGCAAAGCACGGCCGAGAAACTATGATCAATAAGTGATCCTAGAACAACCTACGTCAAGCATAACTCCAATACCGTGTTCACTTCCCGGACTCCGCCGAGAAGAGACCATCACGGTACACACGCGGTTGATGTATTTTAATTAAGTCAACTTCAGGTTTTCTACAACCGGACATTAACAAATTCCCATCTGCCCATAACGCGGGCATGACTTTCAAAAGTTCAAATCCCTGCAGGGGTGTCCCAACTTAGCCCATCACAAGCTCTCACGGTCAACGAAGGATATTCCTTCTAGGGAAGACCCGATCAGGCTCGGAATCCCGGTTACAAGACATTTCGACAATGGTAAAACAAGACCAGCAACACCGCCCGATGTGCCGACAAATCCCGATAGGAGCTGCACATATCTCGTTCTCAGGGCACACTCAGATGAGCTCCATACAACTAAAACCAAACCTCGAGTTTCCCCGGGGGCTGCACAGGGCTCTAGTTTGGACCAACACTCAGAGGAGCACTGGCCCGGGGGGGTTAAATAAAGATGACCCTTGAGTCTCAGAACCCAAGGGAAAAAGAGGCTAGGTGGCAAATGGTAAAACCAATGTTGGGCATTGCTGGAGGAGTTTTATTCAAGGCGAACTGTCAAGGGGTTCCCATTATAACCCAACCGTGTAAGGAACGCAAAATCCGGTAACATAACACCGATATGACGGAAACTAGGGCGGCAAGAGTGGAACAAAACACCAGGCATAAGGCCGAGCCTTCCACCCTTTACCAAGTATATAGATGCATTAATTAAATAAGAGATATTGTGATATCCCAACAAGTAACATGTCCAACAAGGAACAACATCTCCATGTTCCAACAAGGAACAAACTTCATCTTCACCTGCAACTAACAACGCTATAAGAGGGGCTGAGCAAAGCGGTAACATAGCCAAACAACGGTTTGCTAGGACAAGGTGGGTTAGAGGCTTGGTTCAAACAATATAGGAGGCATGATAAGCAAGTGGTAGGTATCGCGACATAGGCATAGCAAAAGAGCGAACAACTAGCAAGCAAAGATAGAAGTGATTTCGAGGGTATGGTCATCTTGCCTGAAATCCTGCAAGGAAGAAGAACGAGTCCATGAAGAAGACAAACGGGCGTAGTCAAACGGGTCCTCACAAACGCGACGTTATCGGAACCAACCCGAAGAAGCAACACCGGAAAGAAGCACACAACATAGTAAAAAAACAACACATGGACATGGCATGATGCACAACCTAGTATGATGCATGCTCGGTTTAATGATACATGGCATGGCATGGCAAAGAGCACAAACAATCCTAACAATCCTACAAATTAAGTGGAGCTCAACATGCAACTCCATTGCATATTGACGAGACACCACATGACTTATTTAGTTCTCTCTTATTTACATACCCAACAAGATTAAATGTTGTTAGCATGGCAAGAGGGTGAAGCAAATGAAAACTACCTATCTAGGCAAGTTTAAATGAGGCCGGAAGCAACGAACAACAATTCCGGAAACTCCTCATATGCATATTTTAGGTTTGGTGCTGTTCTGCCCTAAACATAATTTTAGAGTTCTTAACCATGCAAAGAGATGCCACCATGTTAAACTAGGCAAAATTCTACCCCATTTACATATAAAGTTTGTTAGGTTTGGAGCTACGGTTATTTAGATATGAATTAAATCATTTTAGCAAGTTATTTAAGCAAATTTAAACAAACAGCATTTTAAACATTTTAACCATGGATGAAAATGACATATTATGAAACTAGATGCAATTCTAATCATATTTCATATATAAATTGTTTTAATATGATGCACCGTTTGTGAGTTGTTAAATGCATGAACTAGAGGGACTTTTCTGCAAAACTATTTTACTGGACTAATTAGCAAAAAACCCAGGAGCTGAAAAAAAACATACACGGGCCGAAACTGGGTGAGCGTAGGATAATATTCAGCGCCCAGGGCGTCACATAAGCAAACAGAGATGGGTTGGCTGGTGCTCACCTCGCGGGCCTTGGGCCAGCGGATCTGGTGGGCTAAGGCTGCAGAAAACGAGGTGGAGCAGATCGGAAAAGGATCCCGAGGGAGATGGAAGAGAGTGGCGGCGGCGGAGGATCCCTAGAAATTAGGGATTTGGTCTTCGGATAGACTAATATATATAGCGGGTAGGTTAGGCTAGGGGCTATCTCGTCCCTCCGATCGTAATCGGATGGATGGAAAAAATATGTTAGGAAGTCCAATTAACAAAACGGAGACGTTTTGTAGATGTTTGGGGATGATCTGGACCCAATCGGTGACAACTGTCCGGGTCGGGTTCGGGTAAGTTTCGGACACGCGCGAGGGGTCGATGCACTGTGCAGAGAGGGTTTCGAGGTCTGGCGGTAGGTAGTGGGCTGTGTAGACCGGTCTCGAGCTGGAGAGAAGAGAAGAGAGGGAGGCCCGACGACTGTTTCCGGAGACCGAAAACGTCCGACGTTAGACCGGCTATACTGCCGCTATAGTTATCCGTTGGGGCATCAAATGATCTCCGAATGCGATGAAACTTGACAGGCGGTCTCTACACTAAAATAAGACCACACGTCAACTCTCATCCCATTTCGAGAACATTTTCCGGCCACTTATGAAATACTATTTCGGACATGCCGCGGGCGCGTGCAAGTGTGTCTGGGCTCAGAACGGGCAACGGACGGAACGAGAAGACCGGGACGGATGCAAGTTTCAAAAACATGATGATGCAATGCACATGATGAACATGATGAAATGCAACACGCAAGCAAATGACATGGCCGACAGCGAATAACTAGAAGACACCTGGCGCATCGGTCTCGGGGCATTACAACACTCCGCCACTACGAGAGGATCTCGTCCCGAGATCTAGAATGGCACCGGAGGGAAATTGGAAGAGAAAGAGAAGAGGTAAAACTAAGTTGCTTCATTGACAAACGAGTGAAACCAAAGAGCCTTGCGAGGTTGAACAAATTCGAGAAAAGAATACAACGAAGGTGAACAAAGTCGAAAACACTCCATTAGAAAAGAGGGACAAAGAACATTGCGAAAAACCTTTATGTTGAAGGGCAAGATATATATTGAAACCACTCCGGTTAAAACAAGATAGAGAAGCATTAAGAATGATATAATTTGGACAGCATTCCGACTGTAAATGGAAGGAATTGAACATGAATTTGACAAGATGAGGGGATACTTGATGAAAACAACAATACACTGCCTCTGGAACTATTGAAAGAATGGCACAATGGGTAAGAACGATTTCAGGCGGCACTCCCGTTGAGAAGGGAGGCAAAACTTGACAGGATGGGAAGAAACTCGAAAAGTGGGCATGACACTCCGGTTAAAAGGATAAGGACGAAAAGAACACGATCCTGACAAAACAAGAAGATGGGTTGCAGAGAGCAACATCACAATGCCTCCGGAACGAAGGGAAACAAGATCTTGAGAGAGCACGGTTACAACAAATGCTAGAACGGAGTTGTTGGAAAACCAACAACGAAAAGAATAAGCTTGATATGGTCTTATGGAATACATCTCAAATTATGAGGTGACAACCTGCCACTCACGGGAAAAGAATTGGATTGATATGAACAAGGAGACGAGAAAGTATTTCACCAGGAGGATGAAGAAGAACTTGGGTCCTTTATAAGCACCATAGATAGCAACAATCCTTACGGAAGGCTTTAGGTGAAATATAACCCAAGATAACTCCAAAGAAGAGATTGATGGATTTAAAATATCTCATTCTTAGCGACATCTGAATCACGAAACATGAACTCAAATTATCAAGAATGACATAATACCACCTCCAAAGATACGATAGAAAGAATTGCACTCCGGAATGCAAGATGAAGAATTCTTGAGCTCCTCTGAAAAGAATCTTGATGAACGCTTGGAGAAGGGAATAAATCCTTTGATGAACCACCATGATGGAACCTTCATGAAGAACTCGGTAAACAAAAGGATACCGAAAAGAAAGAGAAGTTGAAAACACAAGGTGAAACCTTGTAATGCTTTAGATGGATCTTCGTGATGAGGTAATTGAGAGAACTTGGAACTCCAGGAAAAGAAAGATGAACAAATGGAAACAAGAATTTGATGAACCTCCGAAATAAGGAATTGAATAAACTCGATGAAACAAGAATAAGGATTACATTATTCTTATCCTTCACCAATTTAGATTGATGAGAAACAATGGATTTGGCATACTACTTATTCTCGTAGAAAGAATTAGGAGAGATATCGATAACTTGATAAGGTCTTCAATGAAACACCGGTAGGATTGAAAACAACGAATAAATTGATATGATAACGAATGATGAGAACTCTTGAATGAACCACCGTAAGAATTAAAAATGAACGAAGAGAAGATAAAGAAACACCGGGAAGAATTATAAATTGAACGAAGATGCTTGAGAGAATTTAGATACATGAGAACGAAGAGATTACGAACTGATTAGAGATCACTTGAACGAAGCACCGGTAAGATTTGGAGAACAATAGCTGAAAGCTGAGAATGAATAATATTTGAAAAGATGGCCTTTGGAGGAAATAAATGGAAAACAACTCATGAAATGCTCCGGGTGGGTGAAAAGAATTCTGACAATCGAAAATGATTATGAGAGGATGGTTACGAACTAGAGCCACGAATCTCTGAGAGAACGGATAAGATATGGATGTAAAACTCTTCTTCGGTCTTCAAGTGTTGAGAATGATGACGAGAAACACCACCAAGGATTGTTGAGACACTCCGGGACGAAATTTAGAAAGGTTGAACCAACGATGAAAGAATTTGACAGATCAAGGAGAAAGGCATTTGACTGATGAAAATTCATTATTACGTCAAACTTCAAAAAGAATTTTTAAGATATCTCCGGGAGAATTAGAAGAGTCAGGTAAGATCCTGGAAAAGACCTGTGGGTTAGGTCCCACTCAAAAGATACACCGTTGAAAAGATTACTTGAAAAGAGAGATTGCACCGGTTGAATTAAAATGGCTTGAATGAGATACCCATCTCGAAAGAGCTTGAACGAATGCAGAGTGGAAACACGAATCTTCGAGATATCTTCAGCACTCCGGAACAATGAATAGCGAGAGGTGAATGATTAAGAATTGCACCGGCATGAGAAAGCATTGAAATGAGGAAAGGGTATGATCAACACCAAAAGCTTGAATTGAATCCACCGGAGAAGAAAAGAATGAAGAATGACGAACTTGAAGCTCCATTAGAATCTTCCTGAGAATCACCGGATAAGAACATTGACGGAAAAGGAATGGAGAGACTTCACAAGAATATAAAGGATACTTGATTAAGACATCGGATTCCTTGAAGAAAAAAGGGTGGGTGGGCGGGAAAACAAAGGCAACTTGGGGACGGCTGAAACAAACACTGTTGATAAGAACTGATAATTGATCTTGCGGATGTTGAAATGATTGTATCCACTAGAAGAGAAGCACACCGGTTAAAAAGGATTGACATGACAAACTCGATGATCGAGAAGGATTAGTGTTCACATCGGGGTATGAGAACACCGCTTAGGAAAAGGTATGGAATCAACATTTGACTTCGAAGCAACTCGAATACCACAACTCAAAACAAAACAAAGGATTGGCTTGCAAATAAGCCGGAACAAACATATGATAGAGATTTCGTCCGAAGTTTTCGTGGTGGGGCCTACACGGGCTCGATCGTACAACACCATCATGTACAAGGCAGTGCACATGACATACGAAGCGTCCCCGAGTCGGCATAGCCAAGGACTCTTTAAGACACAACGAGACCACTGTAAAACCAACCGTGGATAGGCGGACCACTAGACGTCGAACCCCAATTTCATATCATACATCTGTCGGAAAGATATCCTAAGAGCTACTTGAATTCCCACTTATAAACTCCCGAAACATTCCGGTTATGCAATCAGGTGTTGGGGATACAGGGGAAGCATAATATCTCACCCAAACTAGCAAATCCTACATCCAGCTGTATCCATCCTTTAACACATAACCAAGAAACCTTCGGAAATCATCTACCTCAACCTTCGAAAAGCATCCGTTATACAAGTTATGGCGATACTCCCGAACTCCCGCCCCAGTACTGGGTGGCGTCGAGGTTATCTCACCAACAACTACATAAAAGAGATTTTCGATGTCGGCGGAAACTCAGGTATTCCAGAACTGCAACGATAAAATTGTGACGACAACACCTCGGAGCTCAACTCCCCGGGACACTGCCACAACCCCTAAATGTCAGGAGGCACCAAGAACAATGTTCTCGTCACAAAACCATCGAACGATTCCAAGATACCCGCGTGATCCTAAATTTTTTAGTGAAATTTGAGAAGAGAAGAGTCAAAACTCTACGTCAGAATGCCTCACCAGAGCGATGAAGGGACTGGGGAGTAAAAACAATTCCTAACTCTCCGATATATATAATCCTAAATGACTCAAAACATTTTTCTAGACTCAACAACGCCAACGATTCGATCAAGCAGGGGGCTCCTAAGGTCGGGGAAGGCTCTGATTACCAACTTGTAACGCCCTCGATGCGGCTATATCTCCCACGTGTCGAAGCACGACTTAGAGGCATAACCGCATTGAAAGCAATGTCGCAAGTGAGGTAATCTTCACACAACCCATGTAATACATAAAGGGAAAGAGATACATAGTTGGCTTACAATCGCCACTTCACACAATTACATGAATAAAGCATTACATCAAACTACAATCAAGGTCCGACTACGGAACCAAAATAAAAGAAGACTACCCCAAATGCTACACAGATCCCCGATCGTCCGACTGGGCTCCACTACTGATCAACTAGAACGAAACAACACAAAGGACAAGATCTTCATCGAGCTCCTCCTTGAGCTTGGTTGCGTCACCTGCTCGGTAACATCGGCACCTGCAAACTGGTTTTGGAAGTATCTGTGAGTCACGGGGACTCAGCAATCTCACACCCTCGCGATCAAGACTATTTAAGCTTATAGGTAGGGTAAAAGGTATGAGGTGGAGCTGCAGCAAGCGACTAGCATATATGGTGGCTAACATACGCAAATGAGAGCGAGAAGAGAAGGCAAAGCACGGTCGAGAAACTATGATCAAGAAGTGATCCTAGAACAACCTACGTCAAGCATAACTCCAACACCGTGTTCACTTCCCGGACTCCGCCGAAAGAGACCATCATGGGTTACACACGCGGTTGGATGTATTTTAGTTAAGATCAACTTCAGGTTTTCTACAACCGGACATTAACAAATTCCCATCTGCCCATAACCGCGGGCACGGCTTTCGAAAGTTCAAATCCCTGCAGGGGTGTCCCAACTTAGCCCATCACAAGCTCTCACGGTCAACGAAGGATATTCCTTCTCCCAGGACAACCCGATCAGACTCGGAATCCAGGTTACAAGACATTTTGACAATGGTAAAACAAGACCAGCAAAGCCGCCCGAATGTGCCGATAAATCCCGATAGGAGCTGCACATATCTCGTTCTCAGGGCACACTCAGATGAGCTCTCCATACAACTAAAACCAAACCTCGAGTTTCCCCGAGGGGGCACTGCACAGGGCTCTAGTTTGGACCAACACTCAGAGGAGCACT
>NC_053028.1:600043770-600054714 GCF_003073215.2 Triticum urartu
ATCTGATAGATATGATAAGATAATATTTTTGGTATTTTTATGATAAAGATGCAAAGTAAAATAAAGGCAAGTAAATAACTAAGTAGTAGGAGATTGATATGATAAAGATAGACCCGGGGGCCATAGGTTTCACTAGTGGCTTCTCTCGAGAGCATAAGTATTCTACGGTGGGTGAACAAATTACTGTTGAGCAATTGACAGAATTGAGCATAGTTATGAGAATATCTAGGTATGATCATGTATATAGGCATCACGTCCGAGACAAGTAGACCGACTCCTGCCTGCATCTACTACTATTACTCCACTCATCGACCGCTATCCAGCATGCATCTAGAGTATTAAGTTAAAAACAGAGTAACGCCTTAAGCAAGATGACATGATGTAGAGGGATAGACTCATGCAATATGAAGAAAACCCCAATCTTGTTATCCTCGATGGCAACAATACAATACGTGCCTTGCTGCCCTTACTATCACCGGGAAAGGACACCGCAAGATTGAACCCAAAGCTAAGCACTTCTCCCATTGCAAGAAAGATCAATCTAGTAGGCCAAACCAAACTGATAATTCGAAGAGACTTGCAAAGATAACCAATCATACATAACAAATTCAGAGAAGATTCAAATATTATTCATAGATAGACTTGATCATAAACCCACAATTCATTGGTCTCAACAAACACACCGCAAAAATAAGATTACATCGAATAGATCCACAAGAGAGGGGGAGAATTGTATTGAGATCCAAGAGAGAGAAGCCATCTAGCTACTAACTATGGACCCGTAGGTCTGGTAACTACTCACACTTCATCGGAGAGGCTATGGTGTTGATGTAGAAGCCCTTCGTGATCAATGCCCCCTCCGGCAGAGCTCCGCAATAGGCCCCAAGATGGGATCTCGTGGATACAGAAAGTTGCGGCGGTGGAATTAGGTTTTTGGCTCTGTTTCTGATCGTTTGGGGGTAAGTGGGTATATATAGGAGGAAGAAGTACGTCGGTGGAGCAACAGGGAGCCCACGAGGGTGGGGGCGCGTCTGGTAGGGTAGGGCGCGCCCCCTACCTTGTGGCCTCCTGTTACGAGCCTTGACGTAGGGTCCAAGTCTCTTGAGTTGTATTCGATGAGAAAATCACATTCCCAAAGGTTTCATTCCGTTTGGACTCCGTTTGATATTCCTTTTCTTCGAAACCCTAAAACAGGCAAAAAACAGCAATTCTGGGCTGGGCCTCCGATTAATAGGTTAGTCCCAAAAATAATATAAAAGTGGATAATAAAGCCCAATAATGTTCCAAAACAGTAGATAATATAGCATGGAGCAATCAAAAATTATAGATATGTTGGAGACGTATCATTTTGCGATATAAAGGTGGTGATATTAGAGTCGTGCTAGTCGAATAATTGTGAAATTGAGAAATACTTGTGTTGAGGTTTGGAAGTCCCGTAGCATGAACGTATGGTAAACGTTGTGTGACAAATTTGAAGCATGGGGTGTTCTTTGATTGCTTTCCTTCTGAGTGGCGTTCGGGGACGAGCGATGGTCTTTTCCTACCAATCTATCCCCCTAGGGGCATGCGTAGTAGTACTTTGCTTCGAGGGCTAATAAACTTTTGCAATAAGTATATGAGTTCTTTATGACTAATGTGAGTCCATGGATTATACGCACTCTCACCCTTCCATCATTGCTAGCCTCTTCGGTACGTGCATTGCCCTTTCTCACCTCGAGAGTTGGTGCAAAATTCGCCAGTGCATCCAAACCCTGTGATACGATACGCTCTATCATGCATAAACCTCCTTATATCTTCCTCGAAACAGCCACCATACCTACCTATTATGGCATTTCCATAGCCATTCCGAGTATATTGCCATGCAACTTCTGTCAGGACCCCGATTCCAAGTCACATCGATCTAGCCGGTAACACCTCATATCACTTTGCGGCCTCACGCACGGTATCCCCGGGTGTCGCCTTACCATGGCCCGGGACCGTTTGCGCCTTTTGGCTCACGTATATGATAGTGTCGCTAGCATCCATATGACAGAGAACCCGGGCCGACATGGCTAGTCAGAACCCAAAGCGGCACAGACCTATGGAGACAGGCATACATGAATCACATCGAGCATGTCGGTCATCGAGCGATGTGATCTCCGGGCTGTAGCACTGAGGCTAACAGGACTCTTGGGGAAACGAGACAATCGTTGGGATCTATTGCCTCGGGCTGTAGCAGGCTAGCTCCGACTTCATGCAGATTGTCAATGCCGGTGAGAGCGAGTCAAATCGTCAACATGTTTCCTGGGACATATTTCCGCTCTCGGTCTGCCATCTTCTCGACGGGACGAGACATGAGGATTAGGCGAAAATGAGATTTAACAACCATTGCAGAGGTTCACCTAGTATCAGCTGTCGCTGAACTGTAGTACCGCGCTAGGCAGGCAAGTCGCTGAACCGGAGTGTCTCTCATGGACAAAAGTCGAGACTTAGCTGTCGAGATCGCGTGATAGCGCGGAGATCTTTGCCCGGGATATGGTTCCTGAGTGCGAGGGGGAAACTAACGTATTTGCACCTCTTAAGGTAACACGCTGAGAATTTATAGGACATATTCCACAGTCAATAGATGAATCGATGCAGAGTTATTATGCAAGTCGGAATAAGTCGGATACGCCCATCTATAGAACCTAATTGCAATGTTAATCCATGGACACACAAATGAAATTTGACCTTCGCGTATTGCTCTAAAGGTAGTACTACCAATCGAGTGGTGTCATCAAGACAAACAAACGTCAACTTGTACCCTAAGTTCCTCTCGCCACTTTAGGTTATTCTGTTATTTACAAGGGCGTACCGCGCATCGCATACGATAAATTCTTCTACATAGTGATAGAGTACGTCTCACATGAGCCATCTCGCAACTACGGTATTCACTACATGACTTACTTCAAGCACTTTTCGGAATCGCAAGTGCTGTTGCTCAGCGGAGATACGATCTCTCTTAATCACAGAGGGAGATGGCCCTTCTCGGCAGTCTGTTGATCTACATATGCTTACCACTAGTTCCCTTCCTATTTGCGCAGGAATCATCCACCTCGGTCGTGGTCTAGATCCTCGAATCGACGTCAAGTCTATGGATAGAACACTTGGAGGTCCGTCTTACCATTGCTCCATCTCTGTGTCTTTATGCGTAACGAGGTATTAGAAATATAGTCAACGTACTCAGTTCAGTCGGTACATCGAGAGAGCCTCTAACCTGCGATTCTCGATGATAGTGTGGGATACTTGAGTTCCTTCCACGAGATCCTGCTTCGGGATTCGAGAATCCTTTTTGAGTCTTGGGGAGCTAATTGCTTACTCTATACGGTGATTCAACGCATTTACAGCTGGAATCATGTTTATAAAATTCTCTTATATTGGATAAATGGTGTAATCGCCGACACTCAGAGCTCCCCTAGGCTAAAACATGCTACCATAAAATATTAACTTAATGATCCGTAAATTGGCCTTTGTAAGAAGGTTTTCCTTCTCTTGTGGCTTGTTAAACTCTCGCAAATCTGTTGCCATGATTTTCATAGTCTGGGTTGTGTTTGCCGTCTCACTGCACAGAAGGTCATGAATTCATCGATTTGCTTTTGCATATAAATGCTTTAAATAATTTAAATGCTCAATATACTTGGAATAATGTAGCTGTTGGAATAATTCTAACAGAGCCCATTATTTTAGGATGTTTGAACGTTTATATTTTACTAAAGCCCAACTTGCAGTTAATTAGAAAACATAAGAGCAAATAAACTGTAAGCAAGCTTGATTCTGTGGAAAGCTAGTTGGTAAAGTCTTCACCAGGCATGACCTAGTTGCTAGGCACAGTCCAAACCGCCCTCTGGGTCCTACTGCGCTGCCACTCAGTGGTCCTCTCGCGACCAGAAGCCCGGTGATATGCACGGCAACCAAGTATCCTGTTTAGCCCGGCGCCCGCCACGACTTCGGGCCACCTGCTGCTATCGCCGATCCGGACAGCCCATTGGGGTGCTTACGTTCATGTACACCCCCACGCGTCCACCTGCAGCCGTCGCGGCTGGGTCCCTGGTCCGTTGGTTCTATACCGCTCGCGCCCGACAGTTTCCACTGGTCACCGCCCGGCTTCGGTCAGCCCTACTTACCAATCTCTACTCCTTCGCTGCAAACCTTCTCAGAGGTCGCGCAAAGACTCCCAGCGCGCCGGCGCGGGTTGCTCCTGCGCCCCTCACGGGACCCACCGATTGCACCCCATTACGCCGAGAGCGTTCTCAGCGATCTTGGTTCCGCCATGCGGATTACGTTCTGTCACTTAACTTCCTCAGGTCCTCGGTAGCCGGGCGGCGGTCCGGGGACCGCCGTGATGGTCTCCATTACGATTATGGCGCGGGTCGCCTCCGGTTCGCCCCCGAGCCCACTGAGTCGTGTGTAATCAGCAGGGATCCTTCCTCGGATGAGCTGGCACCACCCAACAGCCTCGGTTCGCCCTCTTCTTGGTCGGCGACTGCCGTGTTGCCACCTCTAGGCCATAGTTCCGGCCATGGCCGAATTTACGTCTCCCTCTGGAGTCCACTCGCGGGGCGGCGTCTGCTTCCGGCGACTTCCTGATATTGCGCTCCGCCTCACATCGTAGGCTCTGCCCCACCCTCTATGGGGTCCGCATCGCGTAGCTTGCCTCGCTAGTTGCTTCGATGTCTTTCCGATGTCTTGCACGCACCAGGCCACCGTGCCCCGTCACATGGGCCACCTAACTACTCGAAGCCCCGGCTCTTTGTCAAGACTCGCGTCCTGATCGGTACATCACTAGGCATATCCGTAGCCAAGGCTCCCCTGCGACACACTAGTAGTAACTAGATGCCGGCGACTGTAAGGAGTTCGTTTACAACGAGCGCCCTCAGACGGCCTCTCGCAGTACCCTTGGGGGAGTGTGTGTTCACCTAGGAGCTTCCGACCGTCTCGGCCTCGCCTCGCGTCGAGTCGCCGGCTGAGTTTGTGACCCCAGTAGTGACTCCTGTGGGCTGCAAATCGTGAGATCAGAACCCTCGATCTCCTGAGACTATCATGAGGTGGGGCGGCGCGGCTCTCGACTAAGACAACTAATCAGAGCAATTAGTTTTAATCTAATTTTAATTATAATCAGTCACTGACATGTGGGCCCGCCCCACTGACAGACTAATTAGTGTTAATCTAATCTGTTAATTAGCTAGAGATAGGCTGATGACTCAGAAGGGGCCCACCAGTCAGGTTTGACCTGGGCTGGCGCCTTTGACCTGCTGAGGTCAGCATGATGCAATGCTGACGCAGTAATGCATTTTCTGGATTTATTTTTATTCAGGAAATTCCAGAAAATAGTTAAAACTTCTAAAAATCATAGAAAATCAACCATAGCTCCAAATGCAAAGATTTATATATGAAAAATGATCAGAAAAATTCAATCTATCCATCTGTAATGGTTTCATGCATGACAAAACAAGTTTACCTTGCTGTTTAAGCAGAATAAGGAAATGCACTATTAAGGCCATGTTTAATGAGCTAATATTTGAATCTTTGATTCAAATGAGTTCATTCCTTTCTGTTATAGCTTGCATTAGGCCACACACATATTGCATGTCATAGCATGCCATTATTGAATTGCGTTGCCATCCATCGTAATGGCTTCTAGCTCTAATAGGACAATGATGCCCAGGATGCTAGAAGTAGGAGCGATGGTCTGCCTTGCTCGATCAGGAATATGTCACGAATATACTCACTAGGTTGCTTGGCCTGATGGGAGTTGGTAGGTGGGATAACTGCCTTCAAGGGCTCATAGTCTTTTATCCCTGGAATTATCCTCTGGAAGAGCATACGAGAACATGGGTTGTATCGGCAACAATGTTGCTTGCCTGATGGAGTGTGCTGCCCTTCAGTTGGATACTCGTGAATATCCTCGGAGGCAGAACCTACCACAGAAGAACACATCGGAACACAATCAACACATGACGATATGCAACAATATGATGCATGCTATGACATGGCAATATGAATGTGTCTTGGCCTAATGCAAGCTATAACAGAAAGGAATGAACTCATTTGAATCAAAGATTCAAATATTAGCTCATTAAACATGGCCTTAATAGTGCATTTCCTTATTCTTCTTAAACAGCAAGGTAAACTTGTTTTGTCATGCATGAAACCATTACAGATGGATAGATTGAATTTTTCTGATCATTTTTCATATATAAATCTTTGCATTTGGAGCTATGGTTGATTTTCTATGATTTTTAGAAGTTTAACTATTTTCTGGAAATTCCTGAATAAAATAAATCCAGAAAATGCATTACTGCGTCAGCATTGCATCATGCTGACCTCAGCAGTCAAAGGCCAGCCCAGGTCAAACCTGACTGGTGGGCCCCTTCTGTCAGCCTCTCAGCTAATTAACAGGATTAGATTAACACTAATTAGCTGTCAGTGGGGCCTGGGCCCACATGTCAGTGACTGATTTAATTAAAATTAATTAAAACTAATCCTAAATTAGTTAGCAGACCGGCCCCACCTGTCATAGACTCAGGGGGGTCTACCTGGGCCCACCCAGGAGTCAAACTGGGTCAAACTCCGGCGACTCGACGCGGCGAGGCCCGAGACGGTGGCGCAGCTCGGAAAACGCCCACAGGGCACGGGCGAGGCCGTTCTTGGGCTCGTTGGAGAGCTCTTGCAGTCGCGCATCTAGTGGTGGTGGAGGCCGGGCCTACGGTGGCCGGAGACGACGACGGCGAGCTCCAAGGCGGCGGCCGGAGTTCGGCCATGTGCGGGGAGTGGGCTGCGGCGTGCAAACACGGAAACTGAAGCGCTAGCGAGGCACTACGCGATGCGGCAAGCACGTTGCATAGCACGGGAGGACCAAATGGTCGCCGGAGCGACGCGGCGACGAGCTCGAGCGGAGAGAGCTTCGGCCATGGTGGAACTATGGCCTAGAGGGTGCAAACGCGTGGGAAAGAGAGGGGAAAGCGGCGGAGCTCACAGGGAGGTCGATGAGCAGCTCAGTGGGCTCGGGGGCGACCGGAGCGAGGCGAATCGATGAACGGCGTCCGGCGGGTACCGAGGTTGAAGACGATCCGATGGCGGCGATGCAGGGCCTCCGGCGATGCGTGGCTCGGTGGGGAGGGCGAGGGCGTCGCGGCGGAGCTTCTGGACAGGTCAGAGAGGCGAGGGGGTGACGGAGAGCGCGACTACGGCGGTGAGACGGCGACAAGCTCGTCGGCCATGGTGCGGGAGAGGGTGAGGGAGACGAGGGGAGAGTGAGCGAGGATGAGAGGGGGACGTGGGGGTCGCGTGGCACCCCTAGGCGTCTCCAGGCGTCGGCGGAAGCAGGAGGTGGCCGGCGTGTGGCCGCGGGCGCCGGCCACGCGCTCCGCGTCCTTCTGGCGCGAGGAGGACGACGACTGGCAGAGCCAGTAGGCTGGGCCGAGCCAGGTGGCTGGGCCAGCACAGGTAAGGCCCGGGTGGGCTTCCCTCTCTCTCTCTCTCTCTCTTTATTTGTTTCTGTTTTTCTAATTAACTGCAACTGTTGGGCTTTAAATAAAATACTAAAACGTTTCCAAAAATCCTGAAAATAATTGTGGGCTCTGTTTAGATTATTTCCAACAGCAAACATTTATTTCCAGGATTATTTGAGCATTTAAATTATTTTATAGCATTTAAATGCCCAAATTCAAATACTTATGATTTAATTCAATGACCTTCTGTTGACCTAGAAAATTGTGCACCAATTTTGCCAGAGGTTTTAACCCAAGACAAGGAGGGTGAACTTTTTAGAAGGGCATTTCAGGTTCATTGAAAATAATTTTAGTAAACCCTAGTTGTTTCCAGGGGGGTTGGGGGTTTCTGCTTTCCCCATTTCAAATTTAAGAGAAATTTAAACATGATGCACACTCTAATGCTTGAACTAGCTAGGGTGTGACAACTCACCCCCACTCAAAAGAATCTCGTCCCGAGATTTAGGATCCTCCGGGAAGAAGGTGGGGTACTCAAGTCGAAGACGATCCTCCCTTTCCCAAGTGGCTTCTTTCTCGGAATGGTGTGACCATTGAACCTTGAGAAACTTGATATTCTGACGTCGAGTGGTACGCTCGGCCTGATCAAGGATACGAACGGGATATTCCCGATAGGAGAGGTTATCTTGTAGATCAAGCGTTTCGTGGTCCACTCCACGGATAGGATCCGCGAAGCAACGCCTGAGTTGTGAAACGTGGAAGACATCGTGAACTCTGGAAAGATGCGGAGGTAGTTCCAATTGGTAGGCAACTTCTCCTCGTTTGGCAAGAATGCGAAAGGGTCCAATGTAACGAGGAGCCAATTTGCCTTTGATACCGAAACGATGGGTTCCCTTTAACGGAGTAACCCGAAGGTAAGCCTTCTCGTCGACTTCATAAGTCATAGGCTTATGTTTACGATCATATTGACTCTTTTGACGAGATTGGGCTGTTTTCAATTTCTCACGAATAACGTGAACCTGCTCTTCTGCTTCCTGAATCATATCCGGGCCAAAGAGTTGTCTTTCCCCGGTTTCTGACCAGTTAAGAGGCGTTCGACATTTTCGTCCATAGAGAACTTCGAAAGGAGCCTTGCCCAAGCTGGCTTGATAACTATTGTTATAAGCAAACTCCGTGAATGGAAGGCATTTCTCCCAACTCATTCCGAACGAGATGACAGAAGCTCGGAGCATATCTTCCAGAATTTGATTGGACTCGCTCTACTTGACTTGATTGAGGATGGAAGGCAGTACTAAAAGAGAGACGAGTTCCCATAGCATTTTGGAAACTTTCCCAAAATCGAGAGGTGAAGAGACTCCCACGTCTGAGTTAATTTCCAATGGAACACCATGAAGAGACACTATTCGGGAGATGTATAAATCGGCTAGCTGGCTAGCGGTGATACTCTCACGAACAGGTAGAAAGTGGGCTACTTTGGAAAGACGGTCGATCACGACAAAGATGCATTATTCCCTCTCTTGGTCCTGGGAAACCCAGTGATGAAATCCATACTGATTTTATCCCATTTCCATTCGGAATATGCCAAAGGTTGAAGGAGTCCAGCAGGCCTGTGATGCTCTGCTTTAACACGACGACAAACGTCGCAATTAGCAATGTATTGAGCGAATTCTCTCTTCATCCTAGTCCACCAAAACCTCTGGCGTAGGTCTTGATACATTTTAGTACTACCAGGGATGAATGGTGAGAGGGGATTCATGAGCTTCCTTAAGGATCAACTGGCGCAGATGTTGTTTCTTGGGAACCACCAAACGGTTCTCGAAGAAGACAGCACCTCGCTCATCCATGGAGAAACATTTAGCAACTCCGCTAGCGATGTTTTCCTTAATCCGGGATATGCCCTTATCATACCGCTGGGCAGTTAGATTGATCCATAAGGGTAGGTTTCGCCACAGGGTGGATAGGAATCCTCGAGGAACAATGTGAAGGTTAAGCTTACAGAATTCCTCATGGAGAGGTGGTTGACTCTGTTGTAACATCAGGTTGTTACAATAGGATTTACGGCTTAGTGCATCAGCCATGACATTGGCTTTGCCCGGGGTGTAAGTTATTCCTAAGTCGTAATCCGAGATCAACTTACCCAATGTCTTTGCCTGAGATTCAAGTCTGGTTGGGTGAAGATATATTTCAAACTTTGGTGATCGGTGAAGATCTCGCAACGATTACCGAGGAGGTAATGTCGCCAGGTTTAAGTGCATGGACTACAGCTGCAAGCTAGATCATGTGTGGGATAATTTTCCTCATGTGGGTGTAATTCGCCGTGAAGCATAGGCAATTACTGACGATCCTGCATGAGTATGCAACCTAGTCCTTGTCGCGAGGCGTCACAATAGATAATAAAGTCCTTGGAGAAATCTGGTGGTACCAGTACGGGAGCAGATGTCAGGCGTCTTTTCAGTTCCTGAAAGCTGAACTCGCACTGTGGAGTCCACTCGAACTTTTTATCTTTCTTGAGGAGTTCAGTTAGAGGTTTAGCAACCTTGGAGAAATTCTCGACGAAGCGGCGGCAATAGCTCGCTAAGCCAAGGAAGCTCCGAACTTGCTTGACCGTCTCAGGTGGAGTCCAATCAAGGACGGCTTGAACTCGCTCGGGATTGACAGCAATACCCTTACCAGAGATTACATGGCCTAGATAGGTCACTTCTGGCAACCAAAATTCACACTTGGAGAATTTGGCATAAAGGCGATGCTCTCGAAGTTTCATCAATACCAGCCTTAGATGTTCGGCATGTTCCTCTTCATTCCTGGAGTAGATGAGTATGTCATCGAGGTATACCACGGCGAATTTATCCAAGTACTCCATGAAAACCGAGTTCATTAACCGAGAGAATGTAGCTGGGGCATTGGTTAAACCGAAGGACATGACGGTGTACTCGTATTGGCCATAACGAGTAACAAAGGCCGTTTTGGGAATGTCCCCGTTTATGATTTTGATTTGATGGTAGCCCAACCTCAAATCCATCTTGAAAAAGACTGAGAATCCAGCGAGCTGATCATACAGATCGTTAATCCTAGGAAGCGGGTATTTGTTCTTGATGGTGACCAGGTTGACAGGGCGGTAGTCCACAACCATTCGATCCGTTCCATCCTTCTTCTTGACGAAGAGGACGGGGCAAGCCCAAGGAGAGGAACTAGGACGGATGAAACCCTTTTTCAAGGACTCATCGAGTTGGTTCTTAAGCTCGGCTAGTTCTAAGGGTGCCATCTTGTAGGGTCTTCTAGAAATTGGAACGGTTCCTGGAACAAGGTCTATCACAAACTCGACATCCCTGTCAGGTGGAACACCTGGCAGTTCTTCTGGAAAGACATCGAAAGTCTCGGACTACCGGAAGCATGTCTTGTCTTGAATTGGTCATGAAGGGGGTGCATTTGGGATGAGTTGGCGCTTGGACCCACTCGAGTAGAGCATAGAGTTGATCTA